>NC_089820.1:48485406-48492906 GCF_029633855.1 Hoplias malabaricus
TTTCTGTCTGTCTATCTGTCTGTATGTCTGTGCTTGTTCCTACCACAGATTCGTGTGTGTGTGTGTGTGTGTGTGTGTGTGTGTGTGTGTGCGTGCGTGCTTGTTTTAATGTGCGGTGCTTGACTTGTTGCCCTCTGTGTGTCTCAATGGAGCAGCAGGAGAGTGGGCAGCCATTGACCTTTGACATGGCCAGCAGTTGGAGAGCTTGCACTGTGTAAATCAAGAGCTGCTGAGTTTAACACTGGCAGCAGAGCTCCGTAAGATCCTGAGGAAATATGCAGTGCTTTCATCTGTTTCACTCGTCTGTGTTTATTGTTATCTTTCCTTTATGTCTTAGACACATAGTTACTGTTTTGAAATGGATGACTTTAATGAAAATTAAATAAATATGTAAATAAAATTACATAGTTAAATGATAAATAATAGGTTACACTTCATAATAATCATATTTCTGAATAATTATGACAACTGCCACTTGTAGGTTTATATCGCTTGTTATTAAAGGCCTGTGTACTAAACTGTGCAGTTTATTGTGATTAATTTAGATTTTTTTTCTATGTCTGCTTTGGTTATAGACATGAGTGGACAAACTGAGCTTATCGCAATGGATGTTAACTTCAGTGGTTTACAGAACATATCTTCAGAAGAAACAATTATTAATTTCTGCCATTATAGCACACTGAAATACTGATGCACACAAGCAACAGCCATTTACTCCGACATACAGTTACAACATCACCACCATTGCTTTATGCAGTGGGCATCCATATACTGTGGAATAAAAGTAAATGATATTAGCTGCAGTCAGTCTAGTTAAACTGTGTACTGTATTGGGGTATTGTGACCCATTTTTCCCTCTACATACTTTGTGTGCACCTGTAGTATGTTCTTCTCTTCTCCAGTTATTCTTTTAATTACACATGCAAATACTACATAATAAATCATAACGAATGATTGCCATCATCACTTTTGGCAGAATTTCTCTGCCAGTGAGTAACAGAGATTTAGTGAGCTATAACCTTGAAAAAACTTTTATAGATTAAGAAGTGTTTTTTTTTTTTTGTTTATTCTTTTTTTATATATAATTTTATATTTCATACAGTAACCATCTCTTTGGAAGAGAACATTAAAATGAAACGAATAACTTCACATTATTTTATTGGTCACTGCAGCTGCCCTCATCATTCACCCTTTCTCCATGACCTCTGACCCCTGCCTGCCTTTAAGGAACCAAGTGTGTTTTGTTGTCTTTGATTATGTGTTGTGACATTTGACCTTACCTGGATGGAGACCTATAGAATTAGGGACACTGTAGACTGTCATCACACTCAATGGTGCATCTCTCTCTCTTACTCTTTCTTTCTCTCTTTTTCTCATTTTATCATATTGGGGAAAATTGTTTCTGCTTTGCTTTATGTGTCTTATAGCTACGTAATAACACATTAACAATAGATACCACAACATTGTATTTACAGTTTTACCCATGTCTCAGTGGTTAATTTATAACTACATTAGGGCTGTGCCATATTATCGTTTGTAATTATATCATCATCATTTTTAAAACGATTTTAAAAAAATCAGTATCGTGATATCGTGATATTCTAACGTTTACCTAACGACATCATGCAATTAGCCATAATTTGGCATACGTTCTTTACATGAGTCGTTTAGGCACAGTAAAGTATGGTGGAAAGTGGCTCTGAATGATTGAAATTACTTTTGTAATAAAATAAAACTTTTTAATGAACAAAACCATTTAATACTTTTAATATATATTATATTTATTTTATATAATTAATATAAATATAAATATATATATTTTTTTGTTGCAATAGTGTTTTCCTGAAATTAATAAAAGTATTTTTCATAGTTTCGTCATATTGCCAAGGATAACGTTAAATAGTTATATTTCATATTGTGTATATTATGTATATTTTAAACTCACATGTAAGTACGTAATATTTTCACCAAGAAAAGGAACAAAACCGGTCATCTGTCTAGGGTCAGTCAAAATTCTCCTTACAACTTGTCACAAAACCTTGCACAAATATGCAGATGTAAGTGAAGTGAGTGACGATCCAGTAAACTCCCATTTCTTTCAGAGGGGTCCCATGCACATAGCCCTTGTTCTGTTGCTGGGACAGGGGCTTTGGGGGTGTCTCTGTAGCTGTCAGTCCTGTGACATGGCTTTTGTTCCCGTGACTGTGTCCCTCCTATCAGAGCCCTAAAAAGAGTGGACAATAAGCCTGCTGTCTCTGACCAGAGAGGAGAAGATTGTGTGTGTCCGTCCTTAATGAAGATGGACACTCTCACGCCTGCTGCAATAGTGCAGATGACGGGTGGTATTCAACAGGGTGCAGGGCATGTGACTGTTTACAACCAAATGAAAGAACACATACTCACACACCTGCTCGTCCCACACCCAGCATCTCTTCTGAAATTAAGTGTATTACTTAGTTTGTCCTCTTTCTACTCACGTGAAAAGGCTTTAAATTATTCTGCGAAGCTTTTGATGGCATTCAGTCACAGTAACAATAGAGAGGTCAGTCACTGATGTTGAGTGACTAGTTCTGACCACTACAACTCATCCCAAAGGTATTGAATAGAGCTGTATTGCTTCAGAGAATGTAACTCCATAAAAAGCCAATGGCCCATGTCTATATACCCCTCTAGCTGATTCCCAGCATTGAGCATTGTGATCTTATTCTTAAATGCGGTGGCTCTATCGGGCTGGATAATAATCCTATATCAATACGCACTGAAATATACAATGCTCCAATAACAGTGATATCATTTTTAATCACATTTTCAATATTTCAATATGCATTATTTACAGCATCTGTCGCTGACTAATGTTCATTACCGGGCACTGCCACCAGTTCATTGCACTCCCTTTTTTTAGTTGGCTATGTCAATATTAATATTTTTAATCTAAGAGGCTTATGTTTGATGGTGATGTCACGTTTCTTGCTGGTTCTAGGCAGTTTTTCTTTGGCTTTTATATTAATATAAATAATGGAAGTATGTTTTATTGACTGCAATTAATAAATACATTGTGATATAAGTTTTGGCCATGTCCTCCAGCCATTCTCTCTGGAACATCCCATGGTTATTTAGCTAGTGGGACCTCAGAAACTTTTCTGTATCAAATTCACCATTAAAAATTCACTTATCATTCTGTACATCTTAACAACTGTCTCACACAGCGTAGACCAACACACATTCCCAACCAGGTACACACAGTGAAAGGCAAATTACGTGTATCTTTTGTGTCCCAGACGCTATTGATAGCCTCACAACTCTGGATGTGGGACAAATGTGATCAGAAAGGTAAGAGTCTACAAATGCAGGAAATGTCTGAAATCAGTTTTTGTTCTGTGTTCACAGGCAGTCAGTCTATGAGAATCACACATTGCTACAATAGTTTGAAATAATACCCTTTTACTACACATGCACACAAAGTTTATCTCTCTCCCTCTCTCTCTCTCTCTCTCTCTCTCTCTCTCTCTCTCTCTCTCACACACACACACACACACACCACACACACCCAATCACACACACAGAGAATGAAGGCAAAGTGGTTGAAGATTCTCAGGGCCTGTACAGGGTGTTTTACTTGGCATCGAGTGAACCGTTTACAGAGTTTGTTGGCTGTAACTGTACTCAATGTACCTCAGGGTAATAAGCTTACAGGCAAACACCTGTGCCTGCCATTTTGGAACACACATATACACACACACACTCTCACACACACACACACACACATACAAAAACACACCAACACACAAACTGCAATTTACCTGCTATAGGTTGCTCGAAAATAAACCAGTGAAAGTAGCATGTTGTTAGTCTGTTTGTATGTGTGTGTGTGTGTGTGTGTGTGTGTGTGTGTGTGTGTGTTTGTGTTTGTGCTCCCTGGTGCTACCCTGTCTTTCATCATTGGCAGGGCTATAATTAGCGTGAAAGTGATGGTTACATTTAAAAGCTGTTGTCTAATTTGTCTGCCTTTATCGAAACAAATGCGTGCAGTCCCACCCTGGTGCCGTTTGATAGCAGACAGCCTTCAGAGCTGAGGTTGTAAATGACTCGGATTCTGATATGCCAACAACCACTGTTTAATAATCATAAAAAACGATGCAAGACATAATTCCCTGCTGCCAGGCCCCACGCCCTGTCTATCTCACGCTAAGCACCATCCCTGCAGCTTCCATTCAGCCAATGTCAAATTAGACCAGTGTAACATCTGTGTTTAAGGACTTAAAAGTGCATTTAAAGGTGGTGATGGAAATATATCAGTTTTGGAATTTTATTAGGGTTATTATTTGTCATAATTAGAGTTATATTGGCCCCGTTTTCTGGCAGAAGGAATGTTATTCACCTATTCACCCATACATCGTTGTGGTGTTTGAGTAATTTCTTTTATGAATATTATAAATATATTCCTTTAAATCATAGAAACACAGGTACTGTTTATTGCTTTATATAAAATATAAAGAAAGGTGAAGAGTCCAGGATTATTTGGAATATAATCCTTTTATCTTTACTTTAGAAGTCAAGCAAGGGTTTGCTGTTATTTGTAAAGTGAGTGTTTTTTTATGTACTTATTTTGTATTTGGACAGCAATGATACACAAATGATAAGTTTATATATGAAGAGATATAAGGATAACAGGTATTGCAGCTCCTGTTTGGTTTATTGTGTTTATTTATCAGCAGTGCTACATTGGCTTGGCAGAGAGAATACACTATTCATATCACATAACATCAAGAACTTGTTTGACCAGGTCCATGCAGTTATTTATTTATTTGTTAAAATTGTGACATATGCTTTATTTATGGTGGCAGCATGTGTTTATACTGATCTAACTGATTGAAAAAAGAAACTTATTATTAAGAAAATTATTTATTGTGATAAAACACAGAACTGATATATATTTTGCTGTTAGACCAAACAAACAACAAAACAAACTTTCTTATATTTAGATATTTAGATATTTAGATGGCAGTTAATGTAAGAGATAATATATATATATATATATATATATATATATATATATATATATATATATATATATATATATATTTTTTTTTTTTTTTTTTTTTCTTCCTTCTGTAGGTTTATTGTGCCTCAATGTCACTTCCCACATATTTCACTAATGGTTCTTTTCTAGTGCATGGGATCGGCTCAGCACAGCTCGACTCACTTTTAGCTGTTCACTGTTCCACTAGCACAGCTACCCTGCAAAACAGAGCCACCGGTGACATCATAAAACACGTCTTTAAACTCTGAAAACCAAAACCACGGCAGTGGTAACTTTAGGTGCTGTGTGTGTTCACGTGGTTTTTTTTTTTTTTGGTTTTTTTTTTGACTGAAAATGGTTCCACTCCCCAGTTCTCAGAGATCACCGGAGATTTCCTTGTGGCACATCTGGCTTTTGCTGGATACTTTCATCGACCTCTGATCCGAGGAGCATTTAAACCTCTTCAAAACACCAGGGGAAATGTTATGAGTTGTCATTGAGTTGACTCAAGATTTAGTATGTACTCGGCTCACTTCTTACCAGGCGCTAGCAGGGACTTAAAAAGTACCCAGTTCCAGGGACCAGGTACCAGATTTGGGCAATGGAAAAGCAAAAGAACCGAGCAGAGTCGAGCTGAGTAGGAAAACAGCCGTGAAATTCCATAAACAGGTTTTGTACTGTGTGTATGGAATGCAGTTCATCATTTGTGGATGTACCCATGGATTTCTGAATAAAACGAGCCTTAACCCCTCCCCTAATCCTAGGCCAACTGTAACCCTAAGCCTATGCCTGTTTTGATATGGATATTTATAGTCCTCATAATCATTTTACGTGCTCATTTTTGGGGATCTTGCTGGATTTGTCAACATTCTCAGGACTCTCTAAACAAACAAATAAATAAATAAATAAATACATAAATGTTAAAAAACCCCAAAAGCATAGATTTTAATGTCCATTTCCCACCACTGTGTAAACACTCCTTCCAGTTCACATCTGTGCCCTCTGCATTTCTATATCCAGCATGCTCAAATGATTTCTGTGAAAATGTAAGATGGATTTCCTAAAGAATCTACACTGAACTGAATTTAAATTCAAACCCAGTAGCATCTGCCGAGGCCTTTTTCCAGATGTGTGCAAGGAAAGAAAAGTTCAATTTGTACATATACGTCTATGTGTATTTGGACAAACCAGTGAATGCACACAAACACAAACCGCACACCGACCCACGTGTACGTGTACTCTTCAACAGTGATGCACACACACCCCTTTTACAGACGTGGTACACTCAAAAATGTCGGGACTCATGAGGCCCTTCCCTAGCTTTTACGGTTCAGTCTGTTTTGTGGCGAAACTCTAAACAGTATCTTACCATAGGACATGATTCAGCACATTGTGTATTTGTGTAAAACAGCCCAACTGTGTTTGCCTGAGAGAGAGAGACAGAGAGAGAGAGAGAGAGAGAGAGAGAGAGAGAGAGAGAGAGAGAGAGAGAGAGAGAGAGAGACCTTCTCTGCCCATGTAAACCAATCCTTGGCTTGTGAGAGGGAGAGAGAGAGAGGAGTAAGAAAAAGAAAATCCCTTCTGGCTTTAATTGCTTGTGGGGCTTAATGAAAACAGTCATTTCATAATTATGCTTTTCGCAGTAAGAGTAAGGCCGGATAGCAATTAAGTGAGCCACAGGCTTTTAGGGCCTGTGAAGGAAGAGCTCCTGCTGCAGAAAGCCTGCTTTAATATGGAAACATAGCTGGAGAACGCGAGGGCTTAACCAGATTGGGGAAAAGTGGAGGATTCCCAAAAGAGGCCAACCCCAAAGAACACAGCCCACAGGCGCGATGGTAGAGGAAGGATGTGTGAACATGGATTTGGCCTGTCAGGATTTCTGTGCTAGCACCAATCCCTTTTCCTACTGCTTGTGTCGAACCCGTGGAGTGAGATGTTGCTGCCAGTGAGCTGCAGTGATGTTTTTCTTTTGTTCTGAGAAAGGGGGTTGTTAACTAACGGGTTACACCTTCGGGATCAGTATTCATTAGTATCCTGCTGATTACATTTAGCAGTTCAGGCATCAAACTAATTTTATCCATAAGTCGTACATTCATTGTCTGTAACCGCTTATACAGTTCAGGGTCGCGGTGGGGCCGGAGCCCACCCGGAATCACTGGGCGCAAAGCAGGAACACACCCTGGAGGGGGCGCCAGTCCTTCTCTCTCTGTAGTCTATTGAAATTAAAGTGTAGCATTAGGACACAGTGGGATATATAGTGGGGTAGTGGTGGATTGTGTCTCTTATGACCAGGTAATTACACATGAAGAACCTTTATAATAACTAGTAAGACTGTAAGTATATATTTGTTTATTGTTTTGTTTTCCTTGTTTGTCTGCAGTGTTGGTGTGGGAATGCACGGTTCTGGATTGCTGAGGTTTTTTTTTTTCTTTTCTCTTTTTGTGTGTGTTTTGAGTGTTTGTTTTAGTGATAGGCCCGGG
>NC_089820.1:48495406-48550406 GCF_029633855.1 Hoplias malabaricus
TTTGTAATTAGTGAAACAACGTGGTTCTCAGGCAGCGTTTGGCCATGTTTTACCATTCTCTGAATTGTGTGTGAACTTTTGCAGAGGATAAAAAGGAGCGGTCCGGGAGGATTTGCAGCATACGGCGTGGTGGGGAATGAAAGAGAGAGAGAGAGAGAGAGAGAGAGAGAGAGAGAGAGAGAGAGAGAATGAAAGCTTAGCTCTGGACGTACTGGATGTGGAGAGATGTGAAATGAGCCAGGGTGTTATGAGAGAGACCCAGTGCTCTGAATTCTGAGAGTAGTACACACTATAGGCAATTAAAGGCGAGCTATGAGAGAGAAAGAATGTACTAAGGCAGTAAATCACACGTTATGTTTCTTTGTCTTTATGGTTGTTTTAGTGTGAAATGATAGCATGTAATACATATGTAATTACATAGGTATTGCATGCATGGTAAATAAGCATATAATTAATTATGTTCAGAATATTTTTTATAATAATATGTTTAGGATATTGAAGGATTTATGTTGCTGGTGCATGTTACATTATTCTGACCAGATTGTAAATCTTGCATAATACATAAATGGTTCTCTTCCACGATACATACTTGTCCTATGGTGGAAAGCCAGTTTCTAAATAGTTATTTAAAGAACAACACTAATGGCTTTAGAGAGATTTAGGAAGCAGTGAACAATTTTTTGCATACCCATTCTCAAGGGATAACCATCAACTCTCCAACGGTGGTCTGGACTGTGTCGCAGACCAGTGCTCTACAGACAGAGCAAACTCACTTCACATACAACCTACGGAGAACTGATGGCTGTCTCTAGGGATGTGCCTTCGGGCACTCCCTCACTTAAGGGCAAGGCTGCCCTGCTCAAGGTTGTATTTTCCCTCGCAGGAGGATTCCTTAGTTCTAGAGTTCCTTGGAGTCCAGGGACTGCATCTGTGGTCTACAGTCCAGTGGTTCCACTTCTGAGAAGCTGTGGATGGCAGTGGAAAAGTCATTCCAAACTTTTGAACATTATTGTACTTTGAGTTTTGACTTAAACCTGCAAAATAAATAAATAAATAATAATAATAATAATAAATTAAATGATTTTCTGCTGAATGAGTTAACACACATTTTCATAAATTTGCCCTAAGTTTGTGTCTGAAATGATGAAAAGCTAAAGTTCTTGTTTTAAAAAGTGAAATATTGTACTGTGAAAAGTTGACAGCATTCATAAGATGTCCTTAATGCACTTTAATGTTCATATGATATCACGTATAAAATGTAAATATCTTACTAAAAGACCACAACCAATAACATGTCATTTGTAGATTGAGGGCACTTTGGTACACTTTGAGTGTATTGTGATCAGTGTGTAATATCTATGTGTTATGATGAAGCAAAGTGTCCTTTACAGTGCTGTAAAAGTGAATTACACAATTGGGTTGGAGTTAGGCCTAGGGAAAGTTTTAAAGGAACATGATGTAAGGTTGTATTTTTGCTCTAGGGCTTCTCTTAGAGTGTAGCTCATTTCTATGGCACTGTACTGTAATCAACAGGGAGAGGGGAGGGAGGTTGTGATTTCCTACCCTCCTCCCAATGTTGCATAGTGCAGTTTCTGCAGTGCTGTGCCTGGAGTAGAAACAGAGGCTCTATTACAGGTCAGTGGAGCATCACAGTGATTTTGAAGCTGTAATTTTAAAGTAAAAATACAACTTAGTGCTCCTTCAATGCTACTGTTTCATGTGGGGTTGCCAGATATTCCCATCTCATACGTACACATTTGGGAATGCCTTTTTGTTTAAATATGTTTGTTTTTGCTTTGATAGCAGTCTGGCATGTGCTGCAGTCTCTCTTACAATAACTTGTATCTCACCCGTGTTTGTGACTCACGTGGGGTCACTGTCTGTGTGGAATCTGTGTGTGCCTCTAGTGCAGGTCCCAAACCTGGTGAAATGTGAAGGTTAGATGAGGAAGATCATTTGCTATATAACCTGTGCCATGTTTGATGTGTGGGGGAGTTGGTAAGTGATCGACTGTGGCGGCCCAATAAGGGTGCAGCCGAAAAATGGACCAACAACAACAACAATAACAATTTGCATGTCAACAGTGGAATTTTAAGTGAAGACAGCAGTGTGTTGAGGACACAAACCCGAAACCACAGAAGCTATAATGGATTGTTATGTAGGCTGCTTGATTAGAAGTTGATAGATTAATTGTTAGTTAAAGCCTGGAGATGTTTGGAACTGCTGCTCTTGCTGGATGATGTTGAACTTTGAAGAGAAATCTCATTTCACTTGTGGTCTTTACTGTGTTTAGGTGTAGTTTATTTGCTGCCTCATCTTCAGTGTGTTCTCTCCGTCCTCTTGCCCTCCTGGTGCACACAGCCCGAGGTCTGCCTGCAAGTGTGTGTTCTCAGCTTGAGCGACCGATGGTGAATCGCCTGTGGAAATAAGTCAATCCCTTTCTTCCTCTTTCTTCTCTCTCTTTCTTTTTGCTGCTGTTTTTTTTATTTTATTTTCCATCCGCGACTCATTCTCATTCCCTTTACACTCCTCTTCTGTGCTGGAGGGATGTTTTATTTTTATGTGCCCTCTTTCACTTTCCCACTACTCTCTGCAGCCTGTACACTGCCCCTCAACTCTCTCTCTCACACACACACACACCATCTCTCTCTTTTTCTTTTTAGCATCATGAAATCACAATGCCGTATATTCTCAGCCTCAGGTGGAACTATTCACCATGCCGCTTGACACGAGGAGCCAAAAAACTGCCGCACACTGCTAGCTAAATAGCCCTTGGAGCTCAGGCTGTCATCAGCACATACACATACACACACACACACACACACACACACACACACACACACATACTCCAAGCATGCAATTTTACCCTTATCCGACATTTATGATTCTCTAAACTACACTAGCGGGTCCACTAAAGACATCTTTGACGAATAAAGCCATCAGGCCGTCCAGTGCATTTGAAAGCCCCTCAGCATTGTTATTGATACTTTATGAGGACATTTTTACCTTCACCGCTTTTTATTTCTTTCCCCCCAACTTTCCCTCTAAAGTGAAAATGATAAATCTAATTTTGCACTGATGGCAGAAATGGGAGAAATAAAATTCTGAAGATAATGTGCCTTGCACTCTGGCACAGACATGAGTCACTCGCTAATGCTAACTGGGAGAGTGCAGTGTGTGTGTGTGTGTTTTCCCCTGCACTGGGTCCTTTGTTTTCATCTGGGTGACATGCTGAGTTTTTGCCCTCTATGCTGCCGTAGCGAAGCTGTCAAACTCCTGGGCAGATGCAGCAGGGCTTGTTTAATAGCAGCTGATTAGGAGAAATTCGCATGCCAAGCTTATTAACCAGCGTCCTGACAGCAGCACTCGCTACGCTGGTAAACTGGCACTGCCAGCGCTCCACACACCTGACAGAAAAAAAATGGAAGAGAGCAGGTTTAAGACGGAAAGGAGCCCTGGTATATTCCCAGTTTTTTGTTTAAAAAATAACCATATTGTTTGCTGGTTATTATTATTATTATTATTTATTATTATTAATTTATTCAAGGCATCCTGCATTGTGCTTCATAAACCATTTAAAAAAAGCTTGTCATTAGTAGATCCATGGTGTTGATGGAAATCTAGGTAGTATTTTTACCTTTTAATTGCAGTTTGAAATTTACTGTGATGCTTCACTGGCCTTTAATAAGGAGAGTTTTGTCTCTATTGTTGCCGCTCTGGGCCCAGCACTGCAGAAACTGCACTATGTATCTTTCTTTCCCTTTCCTCCTTGATTAGAGGACGGCAATGTAAAAGTGAAATACACTCCACAACAGTGTAAAGCGAGCCCAGAAGCAAAAATCCCAAATCTTTCTTAGTGTTCCTTTGATTTGGCTGGATATCTGCTGTTTAATGTCTCCAGAGTTTGTCTGTTAGTAATCGTCTTTGAGCATGTGGAGCTTTCCTATGATGTTATATTAGCTGCAGTTTGAAAAGAAGTGCTGGTTGGCTTCTTTTGTCTCAGTGGTAACACAAGTTTGCCTTCATGTTTTGTGACTAAAATTGTGAGATGCACAGTTTTTAACTTGACTAAAATACACGGTCTCTGCTAAAGTGTGTGGTGTGAAGTCCCTATGTATCAAATAAAATGTTGCCATGGAGTGGGTGGGTGCAATTTAAAGAACAAAAAGGAGTGTTTGCACCTGTGTGTTGAGTAACGAAGGTGAAAACCTGAAAGACTTTGTTAGTCATGGAGAGGGAGTTCAGGTGTGTGATCACTCTCACATTCCCCTGATTGAGATGTGATAAAGCATAATCTGCCTGGGGCTCATCAGTCTGACACATGTTCTCATTTTATATTCCAGTGAATGTGAGTAGTTTCAAAAATATGCTTTTGTGCAATAGTGTGGCTATGAGTCTGGGTAAGAATGCCTTCATTTTATAGGCTTGCAAGTGTGTGTATATTCTCGCCTGCGTTTTAATTGACTCAGGTGTAGAGCAGTAATTCACACTTGCCTTGTCATATCACCACAGAGGATTGTTTATTGGCGAAGCATCAGGTTTTGACACGTTACCACTCTAACAGACATACCTGAAAACGGAATACCTCCTGCTAGCCTCCAGGCTAGCAATGCTATAGTCACTCAGCAGGCCTTAATTGAGCTATCAGCCCTCACTTTCCCACAGCATGTGTGGGCCTTCGCATGCAAATACATCAAAGTTTGAAATGCGAGCCTGAAATTATATACACATGTTTACTGTACATTGACGATTTCAGAGCTGAACACAACTGCCTAAGCCAGAGGCGGATATGAAGTATGCAGCTTAGGTGGATTTGTGGGTTAAGGTGCATGTTAAGGTGCCACACCTGGAAGCAGACACTTGCTGGTATGAACCCCACTGTACAGATGTTATCTCACAGCTAATTGTGTCTGCTTATCTGCAAATACACAATGCTTCATATATATTCATTATTTGTGTACATGAGTTTCCTGCTAATGTTTGACAAGCTGTTTATTGACATGATTCGGGGGATCACAGTTACCAAGATTAACAACAATTTGTGAACAACATCCATAAATTATTAATCAAATAATTACAAAAGAACCAGGAAAAAAAACACAACCCACAAATTCAAAGCAATACCCTGGGTGTATGTTAGGCCCACACACAAATACAGAACATTTCTATCAATGCTAAACCCACAGCACATACATTTCAGACCCAGGCCCAATAAAAATTTGGCCAAAGCTGAAACTATTAATAAAATTATCCTCAATACTCACTCACTCAGAACTGTTTTTAATCCAGATTGGTCTAAACTAGTATCCATAAGTATTTGACATATTTGAAGATCATTTCCAGGATTCATGAAATATGTCATAAATATGACTATTTAAGGGAATAATATAACTTATTCTAGCTCCTACCTCAAACCATAACCTTAAATAACCATAACTCAAATCCTAACCTTTAACCTAATGGTTAGGACCTGGTCCTGGTCTTTCATTTTCTTACGAATAGATATTATAATGTGATATGGAACTGAATTTAGTCATTTAGGTTTATGCCTAGTATTATGTCTGCTGTAATAATGACATTTTAGCAGATATAATTATATGTACTAGGGCGGCACGGTGGTGCAGCAGGTAGTGTTGCAGTCACACAGCTCCAGGGTGGGAGATGGTGTGTTCTCCCTGTGTCTGCGTGGGTTTCCTCCGGGTGCTCCGGTTTCCTCCCACAGTCCAAAAACACACGTTGGTAGGTGGATTGGCGACTCAAAAGTGTCCGTAGGTGTGAGTGTGTGAGTGAATGTGTGTCTGTGTTGCCCTGTGAAGGACTGGCGCCCCCTCCAGGGTGTATTCCCGCCTTGCGCCCAATGATTCCAGGTAGGCTCTGGACCCACCGCGACACTAAACTGGATAAGCGGTTACAGATAATGAACGACTGAATGAATATATGTAATGTTTATGCTGTGATACGACAGCTACATGCATTTTATCACTGTTCAAAGAACTACATGTAAAAATAGTAAAAAATAGTAACTTAAAAATAGTAACTTCACATTTTTAATCAAAGGCAATGTGAAAATATTTTATTTTAATTTTGGGGTATTTCCATTCCGTTCATTTTATAAAATTCACACAATGTGTGTTCAAATTATCTAAATATTAACAACATTGGAGATACATGTTTTTCTTTGAACAGCAACAATTTATAAAGCATTACGAACATACGATTCATGGTAAGTTTGTCTTTTTTCACTTTCTTATATGAGAAAAATAGTGTAAATCTGCTTCTTCTCTCAGCTGTTCCTTTAAGCACTGCTATGTGTCGGAGTGTGCTCTCTGGGTCTGTGCGAGCTCTAATTGGAGGCTAGCAGTATCTGATAATAGCAGCATAACGCTGCCTCATTACCAGCTCCTGCCACTTGATTAAAATGTTGGGGTTTATTGAGAGCGGGTCTGGCCCGAGGGTCTTAATGCATGCGTGTATGGCTGTGGGTGTACAGTCTCAGCCACCCTGAACAACTCATTACTACCTCACTCTAGCTGTAGAGCTCTTATTAGCCTTATTAGCTCCCTTTACACCTCAGTTTAATTCAGCATGAATTCATTCTTTTAACATCCACATCTTTCCTTGAGCGCTTGTACCTGGATAGGGCTATTTTCTCCTTTACTAGAGCCCAATTAGCCATGGAAATCAGTGATGTAAGCAAATTGTACAGCTTGCTATTTTAAAATACGATTCAAGTACACTACAGAACCAAGCGAAGCTGACTCATGGCCTGGTGACTGACTGCTATCCTGCTGCAGTTGCAATGTTTTGCAAGTAGCTTGTTCAGAGTGATTATAGCATGTGTATCCTGTCAGTGACTCAGCTGGTAGATATACTTCAGTCATCACTTGTCATTGGTTTAGAGATGGATGAGTTGAACCACACCCAGTTTCTTGAGCATTTGGTTAATAAGCCTGGCTACTCATTAACCAAACAAAGGCCCGCTTTCTGCTTTATAACAATACCAAGAACCAGATCTTGGAAGGAATTTGTAGGACGTTCCCTTTCCAAGTAATTTTGGTGTCCAAAAGCATCACTTTCTATTGTTTTTATGGAGAATGATGATAGTTGGGAGTCTCGATCATTAACAGATAAAGTTGCCAGTGTTTAATGAAATTTTGAGTAAATGTACTTTAAAGTGTCAGTGGTAAGCAATATGGAGCAGACAAATATTATGAAGCTTTTGGAATGTGTTTATAAGTTGTTGAAAGGCATGCAAATTATAAAAAGTAGGACAAACCATTTGACTAACGGCATATAATTAATTATAATTACACATAACTGTTTCGGTAAAGCTAGAACCTATGACTTCATAAGGCTTCTAAAATCATTATAGGTGTAATTGCTTAAAAGACATTTCAGTATTTTTAAAATGCATACAATATTTCACCCAGTTTCGATGTGTTCCTAAATATTTATGCCTACCCAGCAGGAGAAAAACTGCCTTAGCCCTGCCCCAACCCAACCCCAAACCATAAACCTGACCATGACGCTAACTCTAACATTAATCATAACATCAACTATAACCGTAACATTAAAACTAACACAAACCTAGCCATAACATAACTATAATCATAACCCTAACATTATGGTTCAAAAGCTTTGAAGTGTCAGAAGCAGTTTACAGTGCTGTTTCTGTAATTCGTCTTCAGGTAAATAACAGAGATTTTGTGAGGATTTATTGAGACAACGTCACCAGTGAACAGGAGCTCACTTAGTGAATGCAATATACTTATGGATACAATATGTGTAGTTATTTACGGACATCCGATATTCCACACACACCTCATTGAAGCTGGCAATTGATCATCAGAAACATGATCAGAAAATACTATGTTGGTTCTTGCTGTAATTTTCATCCATAAACTGTATTTATATCTTTCAAAGCTTACTTTGTTATTGTGGTTATTACAGTTATAAAGTTACAGGAATTTAAATGAATCTATTTGTGTATATCTCTGGCTGCTGAGAAGGGAACTGAGCCTCAGATGGAGCTAGATGGAGGCCAGGGGTTTTTACCCACAACACTACATCAGCCACAAACATTCATTTTTGCAAGTTAATGCCATCATCAACAGCTAAATACATGCACCAGCTCGCTCAGTCTATTAAAACTAATACCAACTGAGGGCCATATAGACTTTGATTTCATGTCATGAAACAGCCATTGAACGCATCCCCAAGCCTTAACCACACATGGCATTTGGAGCTGGCCTTGTGTAAATTCCTTCATATTTGCAATTCTTTCGCACCCTCCCTCCCTCTCTTTCTCCCACCCACTCGCCTATGTGTCCTTAACCAGGCTTGTAAATGGTTAATCGGGGCAGGAAAGGGCTGGCTTTGAGAGGCATTGTGAGGCTGTCTGTTTTTAAATTGCAGGCAGATGACGCCGGTGTGAGGGGGGTCTCGGTGCTTTTATAAGACACTTAGAGCGCGGCTCCCAGACACGCCGCACTGGATCCTGTGCGGTAAATGGCATTTATTCAGCCGGTTAGTCTGGGAAAACATATGGTGCCATTTGGAGCCACAGACTGCAGCATGCTGTTCTTCTTTAATTAGAGAACTGCAGCCAGTGTGGGCCTCCGTTAACACTCTGTCAACTAGCCCTGCGCCACACTGCCTGAGAGGTGACACACACACACACACACACACACAAACATAAATCTGACTTTAGTCGACACAAACACAAACAGACTTGTACCCACTCACAGGGTCATAAACACACATACACACAAATATTTACAGTATCAGAGGTTCCCAGAATCTTCTTCCCAGTAATTTCTTAAGAATCTCTGACTGTTTGTGTGTAGATGCATTGTCTTGCTCTTTACTTAATAGAACTGCACGGTTTGAAGGTTGACATCATGTATGCGATAACTCCCAGACAAAAACATTCAGTGAAAATACCGCAGGCAGCAAATTAGTCAGACATTTTAGATTAAGGAATATTAAAAAAAAGGTGTTACTGAGAAACCAGACTCACAGCCCTGTGTCAAAACTAATAACAGACTTGACCTGGCTCTAAGTTGAATGCAAGCTATATTTGGTCAGTTGCAGTCAGCCTTGTTTAGAGAAACGGCCTTGGGACTGGAAGGTCAACGGTAATAGGGGTTGGTTGGAGTTTAGGATCAGCACTGTCTCCATCCTCAACATTCATTGCTTAGGTGCCCCTTTTCAAAGCACCTTAGCCCTAACTGCTCCCTGGGCATGTGTGTGTGTGCTCACTGGCCCTAGTGCAATGGGTATGGGTTTACTGCCAATGATGGGTTAAATGCTTACAAAATATTGTATATGTGAATTTCTGCTGCTTAACAAAAGTGTGAAAAATCAGCCCTAAACTAGTATGAAGATGAATATGTACATATCTTACTAAAAGACCATTTCCAGGATTTGTAGCAAACTGTGTACAAATATCTGGCAACCCTGCTTAAAAAAGCGGACTTAAACTGAACCGTAAATCTAAACCTATCCCAAATCTAACCCTAACTCTTAACTTTAACCTGAAAATCTAACCACAAAGTCGAGAAAATTTGAAAAGCAAAGTGTTTTTTGTGTTTGTTTGCTTACAGTTTACAGAGCCTGTTTCTATAGTCCTTCTTAAAGAAACAGGGTAAGAACAGAGCTGGAAGTTTTTAGTCTTACCAGGTACCCTGAGCTCAAATGTCACAGTCCAAAGGGAGAAGGCACTATGCAGACACTCAATAATTATAGAATATATGTTACAAGTCATCAAACTGTAGGCTGTTGGTGTGTGTATTTTGTGTATGTCATTAGGAGCCAATAGCAGGTGCAAGGTGCAGTGAGTTGGCCCATGGTTCGGCCTCTCCACTGGGATGCAGTTGAGAGAGAGAGAGAGAGAGAGAGAGAGAGAGAGAGCAGGCTGGCAGCTCAGCAGGTAGTCTCTGTAAGCATCCACTGGGATGGACTCAGTGAGGTCTGGCCAAAGTTACTTTGGCAAATCCAAACTCACGATGAAGACATCGGCTTTCATTCATAAATACTGGCACTTTCACATCTCTCTCACTTCAAAATCCCCCCTTCACCCATCGCTCCATCTCTCTTTATCTCTTTTCCCCCACCGCTTTTATTCCCATTTATCTCTCCTCACCCATTCCTTTGTCTTAAGCCAATATTCCCTTATTCCTCTCCTCAATCCTTTCTCCTCCTGTTCCCATACTGACGTCTCTTTACTTCTTTACTTCTCTCCCTTTATTTTCCTTTCTTTTGCTTTTATTATTTTTTGGCTCAGTTTTGACTGTTTATCTTCTAATTGTTCAAACGTCAATGCACAGAGAGAGAGAGAGAGAGAGAGAGAGAGAGAGAGAGAGAGAGAGAGAGAGAGAGAGAGAAGCTAAATTAGCATACACTGCATGTATTTTTCAGCAGTGTTTGTTTTTTTTTAAATGCACTTCTTATGTATCTGAATTATGTATGCGCTACAGTGAGGTGCTTGTTTACCGTGATTTATTCATTGATTTATATATTTGGTCATATTTTACTCTCATCTAGGTGGGAATAAAGCGAGTGTAACCTTTACACAGCCGTAAACGGGCCCAGGACTCTCGTTAGCATGAATAAAGGGCCTGGGCCTACGTGAAAGACACAGAATCTGACGTTTTCGACTCTTAAGCTTGTCCTGGTAAACCCAAGTTATTGCAGTACCACCTTAGCACCATTGTGTGTGTGTGTGTGAGGAAGTGTGTGTGTGTGTGTGAGTATGTGTATCTCTCTCTAAATGCAAATCATCGGCTGAGATGAGTGACTGAATAATTCAAATCTCCATGTCTGGTAAAATGAGGCGTACACATGGTTGGATTGTCAGTGGGGGGAGAGAGGGTGTAACAGTAAACATTTCTTAAAAGGCTTGCATGTATAATGGACATGACTTTTCAAACGCGAGCGTATGCAAATACACAGCGGCGCAGTTTTTAATATGCCTCTCGCAGTCCGTCCGGATACTTCCGATGCCTTTGAGATGTTTATACATTCATTCTCCTTGCTGGGTTAAATGGCATGAGAAGCAATTGGTCAAGGGAAATGGACGAACAGGATCCAATGCCTGCAGCGTTTTGTTCGCAAGAGCATGGCTGAAGGTTGCACCATGCTAAACACAAAGACACCCAGACTGTTAGGAGTCAATGTGTTTAACGCATTGTGTCTTGAGTGTGATTCAAAACATTGCCTTTTTCTGTTTAACAGTTCAGTTTTTATTCGAGTTTGCTAAGCATAGGCTACGTGGTATAAAGCCCCCAGTTGTCACACTATGAAGTAGTGAAACATTTGGGATTTTAAAATGGCCGCTGTGTTGCAGAAGTGATCATCCAACAGTTTCTAGCAAACAGAGAGAGCATTTTCCTCTTTTTATTTCCTTGTTTTCGAATCAGAAATTTCAATCATTTATTAGCTTTTCACATTATCGTTTAGGTTTAATTCCTTGACAAACACATTTTTATTAGAACAAAGTTCTTGATTTCATATGTTTATTTTTGTTGTGAAAAATAGGTCATCGATCAGTTTTGTCATAGTTTTCATTAACGAAATGAACCTTATTAACATTTATGTGGCTGAATTAAAAAAAAAACCTTATAGTAATGTTCCAACATATAGCTTTAAGCTTGGCAAAAGCTGTGAGGAACAAAGACAAAGGTGTAGTTTTGCACTAAGTAAGAGTTAGCCTCTAGCACCAGTAGCTGTTTATAGTTAGCATTAGTGCTAATTTTCACACGGACACTTATTTCATTAGAGCTGTTGCTGTTAACCCCCTTCATCACTCTGTGATAAGCCACGGCCTGTAATAAACACCACCTCATAAACACAGTACCCTCAGCCTCATGCTGGTCTGGGTGCATATAACTGTTTTATAATGCCCTTTATTACACCTTTATTAAGTGGTTTAATAGAGTACTCAGGCAGGAGTCAGAACAGTTGCCTCCCTCAATGGGATCTTTGGACCAACAGATTTTATTGTTTTGTATTTTTCACTGCCGTTCCCAAGAGTACTTGGCTTTGGCTCTTTAGTTCAAAAGTCCAATGTGCTTGGCCCATCGTGTGCCTCAGTAATCTTTCCCATCCTGGCATGAAATGTTTGGCTCATAAAGTCTTTTATTACTAAGGTGTGCGGGACCCATGCTGAGGAAGGCTGGATTGGTTAAGGTGGAACACAGGAACCGAGGCCTTCTGTGAAGAACACAGTGCTTTAATGGAGAAATTCTCTCTGTAGCGGATGATACGCTCATAAAAAGGAGGTCCTCTGAGAGCCCTTTGGTAAGGTTAATGCTTCTATATCGAGACGTAATGAGAAGCTTTTCTAGAACAATATATGGTACAGTGCAGTCTAACCACTTTTGCTGTGAATGTGGAGTAGGTGTACGTTTGGAAAAGAGCTCAGCAGCGTGACCTTTGCCGTACTGCAGATATGAACTCGAAATGCATTGAAGAGTATTTGGACAGTAACCATTTCTGAAAAGGACAATTTTAGCTGTGCTTTGAGGGTCGAGGTGGTCAGATCCGCATTACGTAAAGTGAATACAGCCAAGCTTGTGATGAATCAAATATCTTTCTCTGGTCAAAGCATGACTAGAACATGATGTGATTATTTTAAGAGTTTTCAAGGTCCCTTTCTTTGTGGGAGATGTTTTTAGTCACAGCCATTCAGAGCTGGCCTTTCGTGCGCTACGGTAGGTATGTGTTGTCTTTAGTTTTTGCCGCGTCTCGATGTAGTGTTTGGTTTTCTGCCAATTCTAATATTCCTTCAGATTTTAATGAGAAGAATGAGGGGCTTATTTTTTTTCCTCTCTCTGCAGTTGTACAAATTCCCCTCTGTTAGATGAGATGTGCAAAAAGATGGGAGGATGAAATAGATGCTACCATCTCTGAAAGCACATTTTTCGATCCTGTACACAAACGTCAGACATTTTCTTATTATCTCTTATTAAAGTCACCTCTGGGTCTGAGTATCTAATTTTGCTCTCTAACCTGCTTTCTCCAAATACCAATTTGACCTTCCCTTTTATTATCTCTACACCCCCACCCCCCTCCTTTCTTTCTTTCTTTCGTTCTGTCTGTGTCTCCTCAGAAAAGAATAAAGGTATTAATCTTTTATGTTTTGGAAAAATCAGATGAGTGCTATTTGCAGGACCTCCTGCACAGCCCAGATTGGTCTGCTGGCGTGGCGAGAGAGAGACACGAAATTGCCGAGTAAATCAATACTTTGCAGTAATGTTAGGGGATCTGCTTTCAAAGGGCAGCCTCGAAATTTGTAAGCCCGTACTTCTTTTTTTTTTTTTGATCTCTTTTCCATTTCATTCCAGTTTCACTTGTTATCATAGTTGCTGTTGTTTGTATGTTATTTTAGCTTCTTTCCCAAGTAGCTATTTTGCAATTTGGAACAAAATACAATTAAAGGCACATCTGGATCCAATGGGGTTAACGCCAGCCAGATGGATGCCTCTATTGAAGCCATACCTCGACCGTGGCCGGTTTGGACCTCAGAAATGTAAATCCGCAGCAGGGACCCCTACAGACATGAAGCCTGGAGAAGTGTAAACCAGCGTCGGTGCAGACAGCAAACTTTAAACTCCTGAAGGCATTATCTTCATGTGGTAACATGTGGAAATGCACAGACATACAAAATACATATTATATTTTCCCTAGCGTTAGTTAGTGCGCCTTTGCTTACATATGAGCCGCACATGCCATTACACAAACTACTACCTGGCAGTGTGTTTCTCCATAGTAACCCATCCGTGCAAACATAAACCGTATGGGGAAATGTGGGCATGTGTTTAGGATCCGACTACAGTTTCTCAGGCTCATCTTTAGGCACATGTCTGAACTAGGGTTGTACTGATACAACCAGTACCATGAGAGATAATAATCCTAACTCTGTCTCGCATAAATAAAAAGGGGACCAATATCATTCCATGTTCTAGGGCTGTGGTTCGAAACACTTTTCTGCATTGCCCCCTTGCACCCCCTCTGTGATAGCCCCCATTTCGGGAACTGTAAGTGACATGCCAGACGGCATGGTGGCGCTGTAGGCAGTATCGCTGTTACTCAGGGTCAGTGTCCGTGAGAAGTTTGGTGTCTAATCCCTGTGTCCATGTGGGATTCCAGTTTCTGCCCACAGTCCAAGAACACATGTTGGTAGGTGGGTTGTCCATAGCTCGGTGTGTGTGTGACTGTACAAGTAACATGTCTTGAATGAATGAATGAATGAATAAATTGTTTCTAAACCTCCTGTGAATATCAGGTTGTTTTTCTATGCCAAACTATTTGCTGTATTTATTTTATTATACTCCTTTTAATTTACGGTGTTCACCCCAGAGTTACCCGTTGCCAAATCCAGCATGTTATCTTAGTCTCAGATGTCATGCAATCAACCCAGCAGGCAAAACACTGATATATGTTTCTTTCAAAACATTTGACGCATTTTTCACATTGCTCATGCAACTTTATATTAGGGCACGCCTAAGAGTGTGTTAGCTAATATCCAAATTGCTCGATTATAGTTTTAAATGGAATGTGCTGTGCCACAAGTAGTAGAGTGTGGTTGCTTAGTATGAGATCACTTTGGCCTTTAAGAAAACCACAAGTTTTAGAGAATGTGCTCACATTTTTACAATCACTCTACCACAGCTCTACGCCAGATTATGAGGGAAACGTGTCTGCCAGACTTTGTAGAGAAGGAGCAAGGTCCATGCCACTCAAGTCCTTGTGTTATGTTCTGTTTTCCTCACTACACTGTAACTGTGTTTTTTGTCAATATCTCTTCTGAATAGACAGAGACAAGGCCAGGAGTGTCCAGCATCCAGCACAAGTTGACGCTCATCTATTTCAGACACTAAAACCAATCCTGGTAACTAACTTCTCTGTTGAATCAGGAAGTTCGAGCCAGGGAAAGACTAAAGTGTGCTGGACTAAGGCTCTCGAGAACTGAGACTGGGCCCTCTGCCCTAAACCATCAATCCCACTCATTGCACAGACAGACCGTTGTTGTTTTTTTGGACACTCAACACTCGGAGGCATCACTAAATCAGCCAATCAGATCTCTTATAAATTAGAATTGAACTAAGCTAAAGTAGCACTTATGTTTGAATTCATTTTATTAAACAAAAGAAAAATAAAAAAATAAAAACTAACTTTAGTTTTACAGAAGGAAATCATGTCCCGAGACCACCCGGGAAAGTTTGGCTCCGGAGTCCATCTTCTGGCATGAAGTTACCTCTTCGTCCAGGGCTCACTTTCTTGCAAGGGAGGTAGGAGCCACACAGCTCGGCTGTAGCAGGCCCCTTCTGTCCAGTTTTCAGGGTCTAGGGCCAGAGTGATTCTTTCACAAATGTATTAGTAATCACCTAAATCAGTGTTTCTCTATTTAGACCAAGTACCACTCATTATCAAACCAAAACCTCCAAGTACCTCCTATGATTTTTACCACAGAAACACGTGCTCCCCTGGTTCTTCCTCTGTTCTGGGAGCATAAGGCAAAATCTTGCTTGACATTTTTATCTAAAATAATTACTACAAATTATAAAGAGGATACAAAAAACTAGGCCTAAACTGAGTGTTTAGAAATAAAAAGCAAGAAGAGGTTAATTTAATATCAGTTATGTGCTTTAATAAGCTACAGGTGAAAACAGTGCGGCGGGGGCTTGGGGCAGGTGCTTACAGCAGCTCTCTGCACTTGTAGCAGTAGGTGACGGAGGGGCAGCGCTGTGTTAAACCTTGTTTTAAGGCTGTGATGATGTGAAGAATGCCATGTTTTCCTTCAGCTGCATGGTTTCTTCTATTTTGTCTTCACGTGTACAGAATTCTTGCTTAGTTTTTTCTCTATCTTTGCCTCTGGATTCCTTCTGGGCCCCGGAGTATTTCTCGGGCTTGGTTTCGGCTTGTTTTTCTCTTTTTTGCTTTGCCCTTTTTATAGTAAATTCCAAATTGCTCACGTCTGTCTCTAGCCTTTGCTGGAAAAACAAAAAGTGGAGGAACGTTGTCCCCCACCCGCCGTTCCCTTACAGACGTAGCACATTGTATTTTTCTAAAACACAAATGAATTTCATTGGGGCATAATTATGAAAACTGTGAAACATTATGTAATTTACACGTACAAACTTTAGATATTCAGTTATGAATAAATTCCTTTATGAAGTAATACATTTTTCGAGGTCATTTGGTGTTCCACCTCTTGCTGCTTCACGTAGCACTAGTGGTACACATATCACAGTTTGAGAACCACTGACCTACATGAGTGTAACTTTGAGGTAAGTGATACAAAATGAAATTAACATCATAATATTTTTAGAAAAATGTCCCATCTTTGTCGCTGTTGGTGTTCAGACACCTGTCTTCTACGTGTACCTGGTAACTCCTGGCATCATGAGGACTGTGTATTTACCCTTTGGAATGAACTGACAAACTGTCTACCCAGATGAGGCAATGAGCAAGATGGGAACAATTGTCCTTTTAATCGGTGAGATCATAAGATAATCCCTACAACGTTAAAACAGATAGCCCCTAAGCATATCAGCTCCCCTGAGTGACAGGTGTGTCAAGAGGTGGGTGGGGCTTTGAGTAAGAACCTGTACAGGTATTGTTCAGTGTGTGAGAAACCTGTGAGACTAAGACGCACAGCTGCCTCGTGTTCCACTCTGTCTTTGGGTCTGATTGATCACGCTGTTGAGAACAAGAAAAAAATCGGACAGCTCTGGACTACAGTTTTAAGCACATACGCTCACATGTAGACACAGATATACTTCTCTCTCCCTCTCTGTCTTCCACAGAGTACAAGTACAAACATCTCTTGACACCCTTTATTACCCAGAAACAAGCCCCGGAGGCTGAGGCCAAAACACAGCGAATATAGGAAAATTGAGCTGCTTTGAAGTGGAGTGTTTTTGATAACTACTTGGTATGCTTCCTGAAGGATAACCTGTAGGCTTGGCTTCCTCCAACCTAATCCCTTTGATTAGGTGCCAGGCCAGATAGCTCTCTCTCTCTCTCTCTCTCTCTCTCTCTCTCTCTCTCTCTCTCTGAAGGCCTTCCCTGCTTATGCCTCCTTTTCTCAGCTTTGAAAGCACTTCTCCCTAAACTCTCAGTGTGTACTCTCAGACCTAGTTAAGACAATCAAAAACCCTCTTTAGAAGTTTGCTTCTTTTTTCCCTCTTTTTTTCCTCTTTTTTTTTTTTTTTTTGCTGATAACAAAGCTCAGCAAAGTGCACCTCCGCATAGTTAATGCCTATCATTCCTGTTTGGGGTCACGGTGGCCTTGGGCTCCCATTCCCTCCTTGCTCAATTAAAGGTAGATTCATTGCTGGGCTGTAGGTGTGTAAAGGCTTGGCTGAGTTTGGATATCAAGGTTGCGTTTGTCATTGACCAAAAGTGCCAACATTGGCCTGCAATATATTTTGTTCAAGAACTGAAGTAGCATTTTTAAAGATATAAACATGACAAGCTAATTGCCTGCCACGTTTGTTTATACAGTCCTCCTTAATGGGGACATCTAAGATTGTGGGGAAGTGCATTTCTTTCTGGGTTGTTTTACGTTTAGAATTTCCACTTATTTTAAGGTGGAACGGTGTGTTTGGGAGAGAAATGAATGTTGTTGTACATGGCTGAGGTTTAACTTGTCTGTAAGTTTTTATTCACTGTTTGAATTACCACAGAAACTCCTTTGTAACTCGAGTTGTTAAGGTTTGTAGCACTTTCAGCAATGCAGTTAGTCGTTTCCTGAATTTGGGGACATTTCCACTTTAGGTGATTTGAAATAAGCTAAAATATGTTAATAAATAACCCACCCACGGAACAGGGATAGAGCAATATCCTCAATCTCAGTTCTTACTTTTGAATATTTGGAGTTCTCTCCATTTTATTAAAAAAGAACAACAGATGTCTTTTTTCTCCCATGAGCAGAGAGAGAGAAATCCTAGCACACTGGACTGAGCCAGTTTTTTTTTCTTTTTATTATTATTATTACACTGGGGCATTTTTAAACAAATTAGACTAGTTTCCAGCACACAGACAGACTGGAGACCTAGCAAATGTTGAGGAAACATATTCTGACTGATAACAGTTGAGAAAATTGCCTTTAAAAAGAAGTTGTCTGTTGTATTAGTGTACAAAGCTAAATGTTTTAATGAAGTGTATAATGCTTTGAAAACCTGATATCATGACTGGCTAATGTCTTTAAACTCACACTAAACACATACACCAGTCAACCATAACATGAGCTGGGAGTTATCCACCACAAAATGATACCTGCACTTTGGTGCCCCTATGGGGGGTTCTAACATTGGTTCTGACATAAACCAAGTATGCAAACCAGCAGTCCTCCTGTATGGTCAGTGGAGCTGAGAGGATGGACAGAGAATGCAGAAAGTATGAGGTGATTGACGGGTGAAAAATTATTTCATATCGGATAAAAATCTCAAATCAGTCAGGCACTAGTGTGTGTTAACCTCTGCCTGGCATCATTGGTGCCACCTTTGCCAGGGCACAGGCCCTTCAGCTTATAGTGGCTCAACCCAAGTTCTTACCAGAATGGAGACAGGGTCACGACTGTGGTTACTAAGGGATACAGGATAAGGCCCTCATTCGGCTAGATCACACTCAGAAGCTTCTAGTAAAAATCCAGGGCCAGCAGTAAAGACCAAACTCCATGACAGCAAACAGCCATCGGGTTACCTAATCACCCCCTAATAGCCCTCAGCTTAGCCACTAAGCTATCCACCCCGTACAAACACACACCAGCCAAAGTCTCCTGAAGCTGGCCTCGTCCAGCAGAGTGCCAGAGCAAACACATCTTCTGCACAGACCAAACAGACACCTAGCACAGAATGATTACCGCAACACTCAGCAAAGGCTATAACTCATTTATTTCATTGTAATAAAATCTTATATGATGAATGGATCAATGACAAATTAACAACACATATGACAACAATGTAGTTATTAATTCTTGGTGATTTATAGTTGTACAACTGGAAATGCAAATATAGCATTTTAAGTAAAGAACTGTGTTCTATAGTATATTTTATGTATTTATATAGTAACCATCAAGATGCCCTTCTGTAACTTCTTGCGTAAAACTAAATCTGACGCACAGGTGAATTAACGGAAGCTATAATACTATAATTCTTAATTAATAGTGAATATATTAGTATGTAGGATTAGTACAATAATGTAGTTACGTTGTTGTAGCATGTTCTGTTATTGTGTCATTACAGTTATTAGAGACATAAAAATGACCAAGGTCTGATATTACTTTAAAGTTTTGTTTTTCTTTTCATGTTTTTCAGTTACATTTTTTCCTTCCCTTGTAATGTTATTATTGCTAGGTTTCAAAAAACAGCAACAATATAAAAAGTGAATCGTTCACCTCTGTTCTAGTTTCCTTTCTCCTCCAATTCAGTCATCCACGATCTTGTATTTCATTCTTTAGCCACAAAATTTGAGCAGTCTGCACCAGCCAGCACTTGACTTGACCTATTTGTACACAATCATCCATGTTCCACTCTTGCTAAAAGTTTCTGCCCAAGATTGCTTTATTGGATTTTGGCAATAAAGAAAAAAAACCAAAACAAATGCCAGTGTTTCACATTCATTTTTATTTATATGTTTTAGACTGAAGATGTCATAAGTTGTAGAAATTGGTAGCTCATTCCGAGTTCACTTTGGCCTTTAAGAAAACCACAAATTTGAGAGAATGGGCTCAGATTTTTACAATCACACTCCCCATCAGTTATTCACCATGTTGTGAGGAAATGTATTTGCCAGGCTTTTGAGAGAGAGAGAGAAGGAGAGAGTGGACCATACCATTGATGTCTCTTTGTTATTCCCTATATCTGCCATCAGCATCAGAGATACAGATAGAAATGTAATTCTGTGGCTGTTTCTTTGACCATACATTAACGTTTGTTTTATTTTTCAAGATGTTCCCTCTAGAGTGTTTTTCCCCGTCCTGCCCTAACCCAAACCATTCTCAGTCAGGATGCGGTGTCTCAAGTTACTCTGTCTTCACGCATATCAAAAACAGTATAAGAGGTCACAGCTGGGCCCAGGCCGTATTCTGTGTTTCAAGCTACTTTTTCCAACAGGCAGTGAAACAAAACAAAAGGCGGCTGAACAAAAGGCAAGGTGTATTTTGGAACCCAGGTTCTGTTTGCTATTTATTAGCTTCGAATGTGTGAACCTTAAAATTTATTCTGATTTTGTTCAGATGGTCAGTGTCCATTGAGCAAAACCTTTGCATGCACCGCTTGAACAGTAGTCCCAAAGAAGCACTATTCTATATGGGACCTTCACATCATGTCTGGATAGTGTCCTTAAACTTTCAGTCTTTAAGTGTGTTTTGCCCTGTGTATGTTATTTAGATCATGAGGGATTGAAATACATGCCCATATATATGATCTTACATTTTAAGGATAACCTAACGTACTGAACAGGACCTAGATCAGGACCCAAGGGAAAAATGGGGGAGCGTTTGCCAAAAAAGACCTTCCATCAACCCAACAGAGTTCACTGCAGCTGTATTGAGTAGTCAAGTCACAGTTCCTGTCCCAGAGCGCTGGGTTTATTTAGCAGATCTTTCAACTTTCCTATCATACTATGAGCACTGTAGTTCTCTCTCCCCAAAAATTTATTTATGTATTTATCATATTTGTTGGTGGAAGGGCACCGAGGTGTGGATAAGCATGTGTCATGGCCTTTTTGCAATCCCTTATAAAGGAGTCCCGCCCTGTGCTAGCGTAGCTTAGCGTAGCATTGGTGCTAATGTTAAAGCCTGGCCCCCAGCAGCCTGAGAGAGTGATAGCCATGACGGGATTTACTCGGGATGCCCGACCCGGGCCCGGCCCTGATTGCTTTAGAGTTGGGGATGGGAAGCTATCTTGAAAAGCTTGTTGATGGGAGGGAGGCCCTGGCAGCTTTGTGTGTGTATGTGCCTATGTGTCCTGGGGACATTTGAGAAGAGAGAGTGAGGCTAATAGCCATGCAGGGGAGGGAATGACAGTGACCCGGAGCCATGCTAATATGGCTAAGCTACTGTAACTGCCACAACAAACTACTTCTGACAGAAGTTTCAAGTTGTCCTGATACTTTCCCACAGTGTACGTTACCTGACCTGTTCTGGGAAGTACAGTTTCAGATCAAGGAGTAGTGTTTCAGATATCTGTTAGTGGTTGCTATGTATTCTGTGGTGTGTTTCAAAGTGGCATTTAGACTATTCATTTCAGAAGTGTGCAATGCTTTGTGTGTGTGTTTGTGTGTGTATTCATATATTCATTCCAATGAATGAATGGCATTTCATTATTCAAACTTTGACAACAGTACATACCTGTTTCGTTGCATTAGTTTTATGTGGGGGATCTGGGGTCATATCTTTTTAATATTTGGGTTTGTTTATGAGCACTGACTCTTTGTTAAAATAACAGAGATTCACACACTGCTGTCACAAAGTGGATCAGCCACAGCAGTGCTACTGGAGTTTATCCAGCCCTCAATTACATTATCTTCTAAAATTAGATGTCAAAAACCATCACTCACTCATAATCCTTCACACATTAATTAAGTACTATTAAAAATCATTAAATGGTAGTAAAGTTAAGTCGGATATGTTCATAATAAATATGTAGGCTGCCTATAGCTAAAGCTGAACTCCTCTGACATATGTACATGCTTTAAGCTTTATGTCGTCTTGTGGATTTGAGTGTGGTGCATCCTTCAGCACCTGAGGTTCACCACATATTTGAACAAATCATCTGATTTGTGCTGTATATTTCATCAGTAAATGCCTCCTCTAGCGCCTCCATTCCTGAGAAAACCGACAAAAAACTCTTTCCCACAAGATATGATGGAATATACCCCCACATGTCAATTCACGCTGGATTAATATAGTGTGGTATTATTTTACTGCCCATTTATATTAGACAAAAGGCTCCAGGATGTTGCACTCTGGAAAATGACTGAAATTCAGATGGGATTAAAACTACTGGGATACTCCAGTAGTAATTACATTACCCTACGTCCACAGGTAAAATCAAACCCGTAAAATTTGCAAAAATGTTTCGTTATAGCATTTCACAGGCGTTTACTCTAAATACTTGAGCATCAAAATCACAGTCATTGTCAGCAGTGCCTTCTGTCACAGATTGAGACGCAGTTCACCCCAGCAACACAGACCCAAATTCATCTTCACTCTATAGATACTGTTGCTATTGTACCTCCTTCAGCAACAATCACCTGATTCACTGACTCCACGACTGATATACACACCAACTGAGATGTTCTCATCAAGCTCACTCCATAGATATGGTAACTTTAGTTTCACCCTCAGCAACTGTTTACTGGTTCACACCATCTCAGTACAAAGTACGTCAAGTTTGAACTGCCGTATATGGTAGTACATACTTGGCGAGTTCGATTCGCAAGTACAAAATCTTGAGGATGCTGTGGTCGTTAGATAATTGGAAGGCCGGCGTACATGATGAGTCACCGTCTCCGTGGTGCGAGGTTGGGGCAAAATGCATTCTGGGATATCTGACTCTCTCAAGTCTACAGAAGACACGTCCCAGTGCATCCTTGATATAATGGGCAGAGCAAGAACACATCCAGGTATTTGATCTGTACTTGGCTAGACGTGGACTTTTAAATGAAACAGTACTTGGGCTGAGACTGATGACGTTTCCCAAGAACATGAGAACACACGTACAGACCACATATTGAGAAATGGCTATAGTAATCTACTTTGTTCTATAGATAAATGTAGCTATAGCTCTACCGACTACAACAACATACATATTCACTGATTGCATCTCTTATATAAGGGGAGGGGGAACCCTTTCAGCCAAAGATGGCAACAAAGTAATCTCAATGTAGCCCTCCTTCAAGAACATGCATTCGTCTTAGCAATCTGTTCACTCACCACAGACATGCCTATATCGCACTGTCCAGCTCCTGGAAAGCTAAAGATAGCCGTGTGGTCATGTTTCCTGAGGATATTCTTTTATTTCAATGTTTCTTTTCATGAGAATGACTAAGGCTTCTAGACACACGAAGCACACTGATTTTCCCTTCACTTCAGCCAAAAAGCAACCCACCATCCATTCGTCTTGAAAGTAAAGACACTCTTCAACCACTTTACTGACCCCAGAGACACCGCCAGTGTGTGAAATTGTGATCAAGGCTATTGTGGCCAGTTGGATTGATTGATCATACTATGCTCATTTTATTTGCCTAACCAACAATGGCTATTGCAGAATATAGCCATTAAAAATGTAAGATAAATCTGGCGGGACATATACAGCCGAACAGAGGGCCATATATGGCACACAGCCAGAGGTTCCCTATCCCTGTCTTATATAACACCATCAGACACACACTCATTTCCATTCCATTGATACTGTAGTTATATTTACGCGCACAACAACAACAAACTGGTTCACACAATCAGAGACATTGGCTACGTTCAGATTAAAAGCCCCATTCCAATCAGATCGGATTTTGCTGTAAGTGACCTGTATCTGTTTGTAGTGTGAACAAATCTGAATACACCCATTGACACGTTTATGCATTTTGCCTCCTTTACGAATAAATACTTGGGAGTTTACACATTGTATTAAAACAGGAAAAACGTGTGTTAGTAGCTCACGTTTGCATTATATTTGGCTTCAAAAGACAGCAAACAGCTCACTGACTTTACATGATTGGTACGATGAGGTGAGAAAGGCCATCTGGCTTGATTTTACTGCTGCACCAAGAGATCGGCTGAATCCCAAATATATCCCTAAACCCTATGTAGTACACAATGTCATAAAATAACAGTTTCTTCTACTCATGTAGTCAGTTGTATGTCAAATTATACAATGATTTATTTTGGTGGCTATAAGCTTCACATCAATCTGTTGAACTTGTGGCCTGTCTGGGTCTAGTGGTTTTAGATTTCTAATCTGTGAAGTGCACTGTGTAGGGAGAATATACACGACAACAACCTACTTGATCACTGCTTGCACTTTTTGTATTAACACCATCAGATACAGACACATGTACTTCACCCTATACATATTGTAGCTATAGCTCCTCCCACAACAGCAACAAATTACCGACTCCACCTCTCATGTATTCCATCAGACATGTGTATGCAGGTTTATGTCAGTTCATGTGAACGTACAGCCATATGAATGCTGCCCAAACTTTTACACATCCTCAAACCTGTGTGTTGGCTTCATGCTTCTTGTTTCACCTTGTCTCCACTCTTTCATGAAACAGCCTGAACATGAGCAGAGACAAATTGCGGCAGGCTTGAGTTGTGTGCAGGTGCTGAAGCGTTCTAAACGCCACTGCTCCAGGGTGAACAGCAGGGACGCTGGAGGGGTGGGATCTGAGACCAGATTAAGCCAGGAATTAGCCAGCACAGGTGGGCCTGCCTGACTGCCCTACAACACCTTTCCCTGCAGGCCTGAGAGGAAAGGAGGGGCTGGAATGGAGAGTCTAAAGGGTCAAGACCAGAGAGACACTAACATATGGAGACAGGCAGAGATAGCTTAGAAGAAGTAGGAAAAGTAATCAAGAACTCAGATAACAGCACAAAATAGTTAGTATTTTTTTTCCACTTGTCTATATTGATATTTACTTAAGAGCATTCTGGAATATATATATATATATATATATATATATATATATATATATATATATATTAAAAGAACGAGCTTTCTTTTAATTTATGTAGCCATTGGGCAGTGTTTCTGTTGGCTGAGCTCATGCACTGGGTAAAATTCTTAGCTCTTATTGAAGGCAAAAGAACAACCAATTAAAAAAAAAAAAAAAAAAAAAGATGCATATAGCAGCATAAATTGAGCCAATCAGCATCCTTGATTTGGACCGCTCATGGGCACATCATCTATTGCCTCTCTGTGTTGAAATCCCATTGAAATCCCAAGTTTTTAAATGTTCCCCATAAATTGGAGAAAGAGAGTTTTGTCCTGACAGCAACAACATGTATTTCATGGGGTGAGAAAGGAGGGGCAGGTTTTAGCAAGACTCTATTTCAGACTCCCACAAAATGCATCTCTGCGCCAGTTGAAACATTTTAGATTAGAATATGCTTTAGGCTGAAAGACAGCGGTGACGTTTATAGGACAGAAAGAGGCTGAGGCAGTATATCAATGATAATGTCACTCAGAGGTTACATATGACAATATCTTAGAAGAATGAAGGCCTGGATACAGAGAGCAAACCCTCTGACACTGATCTATAGTTGTTTTAATCTAGTGTCATGGAGTTGTTTCCCACACTAGCTTCAAACAGGTATAAAAAGTGTCTAGAAGTTGTATAATATTCAGAGGTTTTTAAAACTCAGCTAAAGCTTAAATTCAACCTAAAACAACTTAATTAAATAACATACCATATCATACATAGCATTCCATACCTAACCTTACAGTAAGGAAACACATAACATAACATCAAACCATACAAATACCATACCATACCCAACCATGACATAAATAACGTACCATAATATTACATAACGTAATGTCCTGTAATATAATGTAACATGGAATGTATATTACCCTAATAATCTTCCCCCCAGCCCTGCTCAGACTCACCCAGCACAAAGTTTCACTTGAGAAAAAATGACGATACGAAAGTATTTTGATTTCTAATTCATGTTGAACGGTCTAGACTGAAAATATTTTCCAATTTCAAATCACCACTCAAAAGTCAGCTGAGCCCAAAACTAGGAAACCAGCCTTATGTATGATAGGAATGTCTAAGAGTAACCCTGACCTTAACCTTGACCTCTAAGCCTTTGCCTTTAGGGTTTTAAACCATGAAACATTTTGCTTGGCACCACCACTTCACCATTTCAATTAGCACTTTGATTTCCTACGTAGACGGGGCCCTGCTGAAAATATATGAAAACGAGTCTTCACACCAATACACCCACATCCCTCAAGAACTGAAACACACACACACACTCAAACACACATACACAGGCACGGCTGTAAAAGGCCGGGTGGTATGCAGTGTGCCTTGGTTTATTTTCAATAGCAGTTTACAATTTTTCACGGTCGTGTCACTCCCCTTTTTTTCCAGACTAATCTGCTGGCGGCTCGTGAGCCTGGCCTCCTTTCATTTGGGGGTTTGTTTTTGAAAAGCTTGCTATTATGGCCAAATGGCTTGTGTGTGCTTCTCCAAACACGGTAGGCATTAGACTCAGCTCTGGTTACAGCGCTGCCTTTTAATGAGAGACCAAATCAAAGAAAAGGAAAAATGAAGATCACTCTGTGCCTGCATGAAACGCAACGTGTGGTTTAGCTCTTTTGAACATTCTCTCTCTCTCTCTCTCTCTCTCTCGCTCTCGCTCTCGCTCTCTCTCCCTTTCCCCCCCATTCTCTCAGAGTTGTGTTTAATCTGTAGTGAAGGCTGGGTTGTAATGGAGGTGTATTAAAGTATAATATTCACATCGTAAAAACCACTCTGTTGACTTTGTATTGTGTTTAGCTCCGTTTCCATATTCCACAGTTTGAAATAGTTTGCATTAAATCCAGCTTCGCAATCACAGTCTTATGGCCCTCGAATTTGCTCTCGGACTGGACAAACCTTCTACTGTTTCCTTTTCTCCGTACAATGGGACACTCAGTAGCAGACGCACGAGTCTGCAGTCCCCCATGCCCAGTGCCAAGTGTGGCTAGAGGGGTATAAAGCCCAAAAGCATTTGGCTGTGGAGCAGGGGAACTGTGTTCTCTGAAGTGACAGAGCTCCATCTGATACCTTTTTTATTGAGTTTAGCTATGGTTCCCTGTGCCACAGTTTGAAATGTTTCATAATTAATCCAGCTTTACAATCACAGTCATATGTCCCTAATTTCTCATGTAATGGACCTGCAATTTCTTTATCATATTGTCCAACATTCCAAACTTCTAAAATAATCAGTCTCACTTTCACATTCTAGAACTTAAAAACACTAAAGAAGCACTAATGTCTGTAAATCTAGCCGCACCTTTGGTAGCTGGTGTTGTTTTTCATTACTGACGTTATGCTCTGTGTCATTGATTCATCATAGTGTTTTCTCAGACTGCATTCATACATATCATCACTCTCTAAAGAAATAAATGCATTTCAGTCTCTGTCCACTTTTTAGTTTACTGATCATTTGAACATTGTGTGAAAGTTTCATGACGAATGGACCAATAGAAATGCTCCAAAATGACTTTACTCTGACCTCCATTGAAAGTTACAAAGGTTTTTTTTTAGCAGGTAGTGTCGCAATCACACAGCTCCAGGGGCCTGGAGGTTGTGGGTTCGATTCCCTCTCCGGGTGACTGTCTGTGAGGAGTTGGTGTGTTCTCCCCATGTCCGCGTGGGTATCCTCCGGGTGCTCTGGTTTCCTCCCACGGTCCAAAAACACATGTTGGTAGGTGGATTGGTGACTCAAAAGTGTCCGTAGGTGTGAGGGTGTGAGTGAATGTGTGTGTGTCTGTGTTGCCCTGTGAAGGACTGGCGCCCCCTCCAGGGTGTATTCCCGCCTTGCGCCCAATGATTCCAGGTAGGCTCTGGACCCATCGCAACCCTGAACTGGATAAGCGCTTACAGATAATGAATGAATGAATGAATGTTTTTCTTTGGACAGTTTAGATATGTATGTGACTAGAAGACCATTCCCAGGGTTCGTACAATGGGTACAAAATATAGTTTGCCATTTGTTATTGTAAATGTTTATTTCAGACACCTACAAAGTGTGAAAAATCAGTTTTAACCCTGGTCCTAACCCTACATTGTCAGGAAAAAAAACTAACTAACTAACTAAAAAACACTATTATGCACTAAAGTTACAAACAGTGTAAATGTGCCGTTAAAGGTACAATAGTGTTTTTTGAATCCAGTTGTGTTCCCTACTACACTCTGCAGACGGAGTGGTAAATATTTGTAAGTTTCATTATAGGACTGTGTAAAATATATGAAAAATATATACGTCCTGGAGATGAAACCAATGTAACTTCTTATGTAAAATCTTCTCAGTGCAAACTCTATAATTAATATAGAATATGGTACAGTTATGTTCCCTAAATATGTACCCTTCAGAATACCACCAGAGTGAGAGCACATCTTACCTCCACAGTGAATGTTTTTTCTGAGTGTTTAACCATGACACTAAGCCTAACACTTACTGTAACCCTAACCCTAACCCAAGACCCATAAGGCTGTTAGCAGCAGGATTTTCTTTTGCCATTCTCCCGTGTAACATTTTCCCAGAGCAGTTTGTGTGGATTTAATAAAGCACTGAGTCCTGGAACTCGCTTAGTGAACATAAAGTAAGTACAGATCATAACATATCAACGTTGAAGTGTTACGAATGTTAATAATATCGAGGGTGCAGAGTTGTGTTCTTAATGGGGACAATGGCATATCCCGAGAGCTTTTTCCATCTCAAATTAATCATATTTGACCAACACTTGATCCAAGTCGGCATCTTCTGAAGGCCACATCATACATTGGATTATGCCAAAAAATTAATCATATTTACAGTAGCTCAATTCGGACCTAAGATTAAACAGTCATTTTTCTTTGTATACTGATGTAGACAGATCTCTGGCATACCATGAAATGTGAACGGGAAGTTACTAGTATTGTTTACCCAGTCTGTGATAGGCTTCAGTTTATCACACGATGAAGAATGGACTGTCTGACACTGTGAAGTGTTATTCAGTTGTGGGAAAATCACAGGTGTTACATGTTTTGTGGGCAATATGTGCCCGAAAAAAGTGGGCTCAGACTTGAGGATGAGTCTTTTACATCTGTCTATACGGCAAAACGCTCATTTCACCAGAGATCTATCAGTTCGAGTCAATGTGACGCCCACACAAACAATCACAGCATTCATATCTCATGAAGCACACTTCATGGCCCCATTCTGATGAATGCAGGTGTGTCTGTTTTTTTTTATGTATGTGTGTGTGTGTGTGTGTGTGTATATGTGTGTGTAATTGGGTCCTGTAGACCCTCCCTCCCATCTCCCTGGTGCTCTTTTCCATTGCTAGCTGAAACACACTCTGCATTTCACTTTCTGTTTATAGTTCGAGGATGAAAAGATGCCAGGTGTGTCTCTCCCCCAAAGTAAGCGATTGTGGAGCGCTTTATATATTCCCTACCTGTCTGTCTGATTATTGGATGTGTTGAATTAGGTTTGAAACGTTCGCCACCACAGGCTTTTTGGAACATGAAAGGCACCCTCCCCCTTCTTTTTTTCTTGTTGCCTGGGCACCACACACACACACACACACACACACACACACACACACATTCATACTCACACAGACACTATGGAGTTGTCATATACTGTTCATTATCCTCATGTTATTAGATAGTACTTTATTGGCTGCCATAGCTGTCAGAAAAAAAACGGCCTGGAATCTCTGATGAACAGGAACTATCAGTCCTCATTACTGGAACACACACACACACAACAACAACAAAACACACTCAAACACACACACACACACACACACACCTGCTGACAGCATGCAAATATAGCATGTGAAAAGGGGCTGACAGGGCTGTATGCAGATGATATGAGGCCACCTTTGAGGCGTCATGTACGCATGCCCACACACACACACACACACACACACATAAACACACCACAGACACAATTTAAAAGTTTGGAACCTTTGTTTTCAATCGTTTTCAATAATGCCATCATGTTGCAAATAGATGTATCCCCTACATTCGATATGTTGTCATGATATCGTGTTCTTCATTAGGGGTCTGCTTTATGTGTTGTATATGATAAATGATAAAAATAACATTTCTAAAGTAGTCCTTGAGTGTCCATGAACAGCCAGTTCAAACATGACTTGTTTTATGAAAGGCGTGTCACAGTATTGACATGGGAGAATATAAATTAATTTAATTAAATATGTCAAGTGTTATATTTATGCTATGTACATTGTCATGAAGCATCATCACCAACAAGAGGAGTCCACATTAATGCAAATGTGTAATCAAAATATGATATAGGTATAGTGTATATAGTGTATGGTGTCATCCTGTTTCTTTTAAATCCTATTATTTAAGTATTGTTTGTATAACTGTGCTGTTCCTATATGTAATTCATTGCTTATACATGTGTTATAGAGTGCATATGTAGCTGTATTACGTAGAGTGCATCTTAGCTGTATAATTACTTAGTAGTAATAATAATAATGTCAATAATAATAATAATGTCAATAATATTAATAACATATTCCACATTCTAAACAGTGTTAAATATCATCGTTGTCCAATAAAAAACATATATCTCCATTTTGGTGGATGTTTAATTTTCTACATTATTTGAACACAGCAGCTGTCCTCCACACCCTTCGTGATGAATGGACCAATAGAAATGCTCCAAAATGACTTAATAAAATATTTTTACGTTGACTTCCATTAAAAATTAAGATTTTTTTTCTCCTTTTTCTGTAAAGCTGCTATTTTTGGAGATAAGTATTTTTCATTGGACAGCATCTATATATATATATATATATATATATATATATATAATTATTATTGTTATAAGAACGTTTTTCTCAAATATACTGACTGCTCTGTGCCATGACCACCAGGTGCCGTTCCTGAGATGGAAAATTCATCTGTAGATACACACACACACACACACACACTCACTCACACAGGTGCATGGAGCAGTGCTTTGGGGGACATGTCTGGAGTAGGGTGGAGGTTTAGCAAGCTGCTGAGTTACTGAGTGTGTGTCAGATAGAGATCAGCCCAGCTCTGTTAAAGACGCTAATGAAATATGTTCCCATCCAGCCCTTTTCTGCTCAGCCTGAGGCACACACACACACACACACACACACACACACACACACAGGTCTCCGCCCGTTTTTCCAGCATTGCTGGGCTGTTCTGGATGGCGATCGCTTCATCAGCCCTCCAGCCGTGACATGCTAGGGCTCACAAACCTCTATTCATTGTTAATGATGGAGCTGAATGGCGTTTGATGTCGCATGGCGTCTACATTAGTGTGGACTAATTTACTCCTAGGATGCGGTTTCTGGAAAAATCTTCACCAGACTGTTATTAAGAGATGAGATAAAGGAGAGTCTGAGGCAGAGTGAGGAGAGCTGTTAGTTTAACGTCAGGGAGGGCCTCTCTTTCAAACTCTCTCTCTCTCTCTCTCTCTCTCTCTCTCTCTCTCTCTCTCTCTCTCTCTCTCTCTCTCTCTCTCTCTCTCTCTCGGTGCGTGTCTCTCTGTCGTCTGTCATTTCTCAGGCAGCAATTTAGCATTAGCCCCTTTTCATTATCGTGTTCTGTGGTTGATATAAAACACGAACCAAAGCGAGTGGTGAGGAGTGAAATTGTGCACCATTCCTTTTTTAAATAAATATCCACATGAGAAAACGTATGCTATTATCCCAGACTACTCTAAGACAGATGTATATTATCTGGCATCCCTTACCAAATGAATTTTCTGAGTTTCTAATGTAGCTCCCACTTTTATGAAAGGTCATGAATAGTAACATTTCAGTTGGTGTTGTTTGGTTTGTGTGTGTGTTTTGTCATTGTCTTGAGTTGGTGGGTAGTGCTATCTCTTGGGTGCAGAACCCACACTGGCTACTAGCAACAGAGTGAGGATTATTTACGTCCCAGCATTCCAAAAGCTCCGCCCACTTCTACTCCTCAGAACATCAGGGAAAAGAGAATATCTGGCAAGTGAAATATCTGGCAACCGAAAGCTATAAATTGGTTAATGTATGCCTTTACCCCCCTAGCTTGCGTTTTATATGCTAATGGGGGGAGGTTTTTGAGGAAGGGAAGAGGCAGTGTTACTCTACTGTTTTGTGCAATGGGATTATGGGCTAGATGTGTTCCGGCGTGTTTACACGCTGCTTTTTGATAGGGAACCGGAGCGTGTGGAGCATTAGATTAGAACAATACGGAGCTCAGGGATGGCAGACACTGGAGCTAGTGCTCTCTCTGTGCCTTCGTGGCATTGTTGTGAAGGTTTTTTTTTTTTTTTGAAACCAAAGGAGCTTGCTGGAATGTTTTGTGTTGTGTTTTTATATGCTTGCTAATGAGAAGTAAGCCGGATTAGATGTGGAGGCTGGGCTGAGCTCTACAGGTTGAGCTTTGGTGGTGGTCTTACCTGCTGATGATTATGAGGGAAGTGTGAGTCTGAATGGAGCAGAATGTGAGAAAGAAGCACGTTCCACTGGCTAGCCCTTCTACAGATAAAGCCTTCACGATGGCAGTGAGCGGAAATGATTTGATAGGGCTCTATATGTAATTTTCAGTTATTATTATAACATAAGGTAATATAATATATTAGTAATGACTTGCTATATTCAGCCTGAGGCTTGTTTTTATGTTAACATTAGGCTACATATGGTTGTTGTTTAGTTGTTTATAGTTTTTTTTTTCTTTATTGTTGCTTTTTATTTAGTTTAATTTTTATTAATATTGTTTTCAAATTGAATTTTTTATAAAGAAGAGACAGAAAAAAGAGAGGAACTATACAACACATTACGCAAAAAAATGAATACATTTAAAATAAATGAATAAAAATAAAATATAATTGTGGCAGTCAAAAAGTAAGCTATACCACAACGCAATATTGTGGAGAAATAAACAGAATTGGAGAATTTGGAATTCCTAGATCACTAGTTTACCTGATTTATCTGTCATTTTTTAGTCCAGATTTCTATTGCATGGATCATACTAGTTAAGTATTTTCCCCTCAATATCCAATCCAGCATGTTTGCAGTGGTATGGACCTGAACCGTTGCTATCAGTGCAGCATTGTGGGTAATACCCCTGCTTTCTTCATAGAACACTGCAGTTCGACTCCTTGTCCATAGGACCCTATACTAACCAGAGTCCTTGAGCAAGACTCCTAACTCTATATTCGCTTAACTCTAAAGTGTGATAATAATGCTGAGTAGCCCTGGGTAAGGGCGTCTGCAGAATGGCACTAATATAAAAGTAAATATTTCATATAGTTACGCTAACCTTGGAGAGTGTATTGTGTGTTTGAGTACTTCAGCATTGCAATTCCGTTGATGTTTGATTGGGAGTTAACGGCAGTTGACATTTATGACTCCATGGCAACTTTTCAATAATTGTATCTTTTCAGCGCGTATCGCCGTAAACACTTACTGAACATTCACACACACACACACACACACACACACACACACACACACACACACACACACACACACACACTCCCACTGCAGGTGATTAATTGTAGCCGGGCCTGATTGTGACATGCTGTGTGCGGCTCCTAATGGCCTGGGATAATTGTAGTGGATTGTGATTGCAGCTTCAGTCTTCAGAAATACACTGTGTCCAACATCAATCTTCATCCTCAAAGGCTGCAATTTAGACTAAAGCTTCATTTACGATGGTGCAGCGGTAATTCTCAGACACTGATTTAGAGAATTAGGTGTGTGGGTGTGTGTGTGTGTGTGTGAGTGTGATGTCAAATATAGACAGGTTAGAGCAGGATCAGAACATTATTACTGCATAGTGCTGCAGGTTATGAAAAATAATTAGAGATGAGCCAGTGTGTGAATGTGCCTATGAGTGTGTGTGCCTATGAGTGTGTTTGTGTGTGTGTGTTTTAGAGAGGGGGAAAAAAATCTTCAGTGTTTTGAAGTCACATATTACAGTTTTCACAACTTTCATTGCGTGTGCCCCTTGTTTTAATTTCCCTTTAAATGAAGACCATTACTCTCACTGTTGCGTGCCATTATTAAGCAGAAAAAAAGCCTTCTGCTAGTAAGTAGTGCATTAAAAATCTTAAGTAAGAATTAATGAGAAAATAATGCGCACCAAATGATTTTCTGCTTTCATTTTCATGTCATAAAGACCCAGGTATTAGTCTGTTTAAGTGGAAGCAAAAATAAGGTCTGATACACCGCTGTAATAACTGCCTGTTTGATTCCAAAAGCAGGCAGAAGGTAAATGATAAATAGACAGTTTATAGCTGATTTTACTCACTTTTCTCTGGGTGTTTTTTTTTCTTTCCTTTTCTTTTCGTCCCCCATTAAGATCCCAGAGCTTATAAAAGAAAAGCGCAATCAAACACAGCCTCTCTGTAACTGCTTCCAAAGCTTTCCTGGCAGTGTGTTCAAAACCTCTGAAATAAAGACTGTAATTAACCAGAAAGAAAGAAACACGGCAAAGAAAGGAAGACGGAAAGAACTACTAATTAACGTGAAGTACAACTTCTGAATGGTACACAGTTTCTCAAGTGCTTGGGTTCTATCTCACCACTCACAGTATGTGTTGTTGTTGCTGTTTCTGTTGTTGCTGTCTGTTTCTCTCGCTCTCTTTCATCTCCGAAAGGCCTCAACTATCCAACCCAGGCCCAAAGGGACAGACGAAATGTTGTGTTTCAGACTGAATTCTGGTTTTGCACTTGTAATATCACACTTGGGCTGGGCTTGGGTTTGTTTTCTAATGCATGAGCCTTAATGCAGTAGATTTGTGTTTGTTTGAAGGATTATTCTTATGTGAGCGCTCTTTTGGGAAGACTTTGCACTAGATACAAGTGGATCAGACACAGAAGTGCTGCTGGAGTTTTAAACACTGTGTCCACGTACTGTCCACTCTGTTAAACACACCTAACATGTTGTTTCACCTTGTAGATGTAAAATCAGAGACAGTAGATCATTTGTTACTGCACTGTTTGTGTTGGTCGTCCTCTAGTCCTCCAGTGGGCACACAGGATGCTGTTGGATGGGTATTTTTGGTTTAGAAACTATAGCAGCACACTTTGTGTCACTATAACAGTGACCAACAATCCACCACTGAAATCATACCTGCTCTGGTCCTGTGGGAATCCTGACCATTGAAGAACAGAGTGAAAAGCGACAAAAAAATAAAAATGCAAAGTGCTATTTGGAGTAGGGTCTTTAATTGTAGAACTACAGATTACTCTTGTATGGTCAGTGGAGCTGAGAGAATGAACAGTAGTTGTAGAAACAAGGAGGTGGTCATAATGCTATGGTTGATCAGTCATTTACCAGTAACAGCTTCTTGACAACTACACTTCCTTTCAGACCATAATTGTTGTATCGGTTCTTTAAAATAATAATGTAACAGGTGTAGTGGGTAAAGACCAGTGTTCAAATCCTGGTTTGGCTAAGTTTAGAAGAGTAAGAAATGATGACATGGGTTTGATTCCCTACTCAGGTACAGCACAGATCAATAAGAACTGATGCTATCAGCTGGTGTGAGATGTAGGGTCTCTATCTGCCCCTCTCACTGTAGCATTTAATGACGTAACAGGTCAGAAACAAGTGATTTCAACAGAAATATTGAAGGGCTTTTTTTTTAAATAATAATCCTAAAATTGCAAATTTTCTTCTTCAATACTAAATAATTATTAATAACACCTAGTAAACGATTATTACATTGTTATTACTGATCTGTAAAGTACTGTGCTACAGTTAATCAGAACCTTACAGAATAGTTCCATATGGTCTGTGATAAGACTGTGGGACATCTGATATTTTGAAAAGCTGTTTTATTTACTCCAGCATTTGTGTACACACGAACTTAAACATCAGATCTCTTCATACAGTCCCCCACTTAGGCATAAGAGAAGGGAAGGATGTGAAAAAAAGCCATAAATAAGTAAATAAATAAGTGCAGGAATGTGTATAAGTGCTGGCATCGTGTAAGAGTGGAGGTTCAGGGTGCTGTGTGTGGGGGTATTCGCACGTATGTTTGTATACTTCTCCACTTGAGCTTGAGAGGCTACAGAAGGAAAAAAAAAAAGACCCAGCTTTGGTTGCGCAGCCCCACTGGCAGAACTAAACAAACAGGGGCACGCATTTCAGGAGGGAGCGCATTAACTGTAACGGCTCTTGATGTGCCGGAGCTGAGAGTGCTGTCGGCGTGGCTAATAAACACTTCATTTAGTTTTAATGGTGCCGGCGCCTCTCGGCAGCCTTCAAAAGCCCCTCTTTATTTGGGTCATTTACGTCTTTTCCTTGAGGAGCGCCCTGGGGACGCGGGATTCTGTCCGCACTGAAAAACCGAGGGGGAAATTAATAGGGCTATCTCTGGAAAATAAATAAGTGATGGGCATTACGCCGGCAACAAGCCCTCAGAGCTTATTAAGAGACAGTGACATAGAGAGAGAGAGAGAGAGAGAGAGAGAGAGAGAGAGAGAGAGAAATATGGAGGGCAAGAGAAGGAGTGGAAAAAAGCCAGATATTAAAATGAATTTTGCACCTTTTAATGGCACAAACATTTATTTCCATGCCTTTCTTCTCTTTTCATTCGTCTGTTCCTCGTCTCTTTTTCCTCAGCCCCTCGCTCGGCTCTGGCGTTTGTGTACACGGAGTGATTGTAAACATGGTAATTATGGATTGTGCGAGAGTTTAATTACTGGGTATGCTTTCAGCCCCGGGGGATATTTGCCGGTGTGTTTTCGCTGATAAAAACGCCAGGCTCATCAGCGAGCCTCCAATGGCGTCCGCACCCCTTCGAGAGTGGACCGGAGGGAGCCAATCCCCGGAGTCCTCGGAGCTCAAGGACCAATTAGTATTAAGCGGAATTAAATCTGAACGGAACGCTGCCGTTGGAAGCAGGTCTTCTTGAGGTGAAGAGGAATTAACTGCCAGATTGGCTGCCTCTTCCAGGGAACTCTTGGTGGTTTGAAGTGGAGATAAACACCCAGCTCGGAAGAGCGAGCGCTTGTAATGTGGGAGATTCAAGCAATCACACATCTACAGACAATAAATAACGCCTGCATTGAATTGTACCAAGTCATTACGTAGGTATCCCTTACAAATCCTGCAGCCACCACAAGGTTGTGCAACCTATCTTCGATTTGACTGTTATTTGTTATTGTGGTGGATACAAAATGCAAGTATCCCTTGGCATTGTGGGAACATTTGTGATGAAAGGGCCAATGGACATAGTTTTGAAATGTTTCCTTGTACCAGTATATAAGCCCTCTCCAAAATGATGCTCTTGCAATCTTCCTTTAAGTCCACAAGGCAGTAAGGAAGAAGTCTTGAAACTTGGAACAGTTTCTGGTCCAGGATTATGTAATTGTGATTTTAATATAACATAGAGCTGCTTGTCAATACACCTATAAAGATAAGTTCTACCCCAGGCATCCATTGAAAGGTTCTAGGATAACAGAAGATGGCCTTATTTTGTTAACTCAAATAACCATTTTAAAACTGTATTCACCCTGGACTTTAGTCAGCAAAATTTTGTGAGTAACATCTCACACTTAATGATTTCACACCACATACATCCAGGATGAATATGTTCCGCTAGCAAAAATACATTTTGTTTGGTTAACATTAATATGCAAATTTGCACCCGCGACCAATAGCACTCCTGCTTTGGCCATGGTGACCTATAGAGGTGGGGCATTCTACAATATTTTAGATCCAATTTTCATTACAGTGGGTTCACAACATAGGGATGTACTATACACATATGTGAATGTAGCTCACATGTTCTGAGCAATCCTTTTGAGCTTGTGAACAGTGGAAAAAATAACCAATGCTGCTCATGTCATGTTGAACAGCCCCAGAAAACACACAAATGGAACATGTTCCTATGCTGTGTCCAGCTTCTCTGTGTGATAACACTTTATTTGAGGCTCTGTGCTCTTTCTGTAGCTTCTTTAGCCCAACAAGTAGATGGACTTTATCATATTTTGCACTGATGAACCTACTCTGCTTGGATTTCTGGTTTGTGAACCAGTTTATGTTGGTGGAAACGTGCCAAAAGGATTCAAATTAGGTTTGCGAATGGGAACTGAAATGTTTCCACGTTGGTGGAAAAGGGCTATGATTGTAGCCATTAGTAAACAGTTTTTTTTTTTTTTTTTTTTATATAATATGGTCCAAGCCAGTTATAAAATGGTACATATACACTTTATGGCTGGTGAGATAGCTGGGTTGTTAGCTAACAGCACCAAAAAAAGCTGTATTCTAGCCCTGCCTTGGTCTAGGCTAATTTGCAAAATTAATTCAAACTGCAAGCATCTAGTGTGATCATGATTTAAAACATATATTTTGAGGATAGTCCCAAGAATATTGTAAATTACAAGGCTGTTAACAATATTTTAAATCATTAAATGATGCACATCACAGTGTGAGTACCTCTTACAAAGGCCCTTTACCAAGCCTGTGGCAGTAAAAGCAGATTATAGGCTTGGTCTTGTCTCTGATTTGAATGTGCTGTTCACTGTTTATGAAGTACCCTATACGCAGGTGGCTTAGAGCTGTAGATGAATGAGTTCTTCCATCACAGAGAGTTCATTTGTGTGCCTATGCTGTATGGCCCTGCTGTTTTTCCCCTCAGGCTAGGCACTGGGTTAGCACTCCGTCTCCCTCTATTGATTTTGGGGTGAATGGGCCTCCATTAGGGTGCTTTAGGGTGTGCGTGTGTGCCCCCCAGCTGTACTTTACCATCGATTAGCTCTGACTGGGAGAAGGAGTCAGACCGGGGTTAATACAGCCAGGCACCCACGAGCGATTATGCTACATTAGCCTGCTAGCGGTCAAACGAGAGGGTCGTGCTAAGCTAATTAGCACTTGCTTATCATATTGGAGATGACAGGAACTCACCGCTGTTCATTGATCTCTCCTCATTTCTTGCCGCTTCCTTGAGATACACTTGGTGGGTTGCTGTCGCACTTGATGGTCCCTTGATGGTCCACTACCAGGAAAGGATTAGCAATGGATGTGCTCCAGTCCTTTGAGAATGTGCTCAGTATAGGCCTCTGTAGATGTGGAATATTTAAGAAAATGGAGAAAATGAATGTTGTGTTTGGGCATCTCTTCTTTAAAGAGTTCAAATTCATTTGATATTTCATTCTCTTTTTGTGCTACACTGGCTGTTTATGAGCCTATAAGATCCATATATGTAAATGAGCCCTGTTCTGGTTGGCTGGTTGGTTTCTGGGTCTTTGAGACTAATATAATCTGAATGGTCAAAGGTTTGAAGAAACCGCTCATGAAAGATTTCTTGTAAAATCAAGGGAATCAACCAGGAGTCTGCCTTTTGATGCTGGGGTGCTTTATACCCTGACACATGTCATTCTCTGAGCTCATTTGAGGATGCTCTAATGCTCTAGAGCCCTTTTTTCTACTGAGTTGGAAAAGTTAGGAAATCCCTAATAAAGACCAAACAAAAACTAGAACAGACCAAACACTAAAACAGACCAAACACTAGGAAAGATCAACCAAACACTAGAAAAGACTAAGAAACACTAGAAAAGACCAACCAAACACTAGAACTAACCAAACACTACAACAGACCAAACAAATACTAGAACAGATCAAACACTAGAACAGACCAAACACTACAGCAGACCAAATAAACACTAGAACACACCAAACACACACTAGAACAGTAGTTGAAATGTCCACCAAAGACAACACTGAAACAAGGGGCTTGCATAGTCAGAAACATAGACCACAGACAAGGAAGGAAAGGGAAGGAAAACAAGAAGGCAGGGACTGAAGCGGGGCTAGGGGAAGTTGAGACTAGGACAAAACAAAAAGAGAGCCAAGGAAACAAAAACAAAGCAGGAAGACATAAAACAAGGCCCAAAGCATGACATCAATAGAAGTCAAGGTAAAAAGATTTATTCCAAGTCATTTATTCCAAGCATTTCTATTGGTCCATTCATCATGAAAGCTGCTGCGTTCTAATGATGTAACAAATAAATAATATATAAAAGTTGAGTTCGACAGCAACAATGTTCTGTGTCCAAAAACCTGCAGATTTCTTCCACTAAGGGATTTTTAGAAGACTGTTGTCAGGTTCCCCTCAAATTTTTGAAAAAAAAAAAAAAAAAAAAAAAAAAAAAACAAACAAAAAAAAAACATTGACAGTGACAAGTGAAATGAGTTGTGTCCATCCACTACACTTCTGTGAATAAACTTCAAATGTGCGGATTCATTGAAACAGGGGAGATGGAAAGAGATTTGAGTAGGTATTTGCCTTGATCAGAACGACTTGTGTATCAAAAACACACTTTATATGAAACCTTTTTTTTTTTTTTTTTTGCATTTTGTCTTTATCTTTTCTAGTGTTTTATCTGTTCTAGTGTTTGTTTGGTCTGTTCTAATGTTTGGTCCGTCTTTTCTAGTGTTTGGTCTGTTTTAGTGTTTGGTCTGTTCTAGTGGTTTTTTTTTTTTTTTTTGGTCTGTTTTAGTGTTGGGTCTGTTCTAGTATTTGGTCATTTTGTCAGTCTGACTTTTGTAGTTTATGTTAATTCTAGTATGTTCCAGTATGTTTGCTAATGTTTGTATGAATTGTATTTCTTTGTGTAGTTCTACTGTTTCTTGCTGTTTACCTGTTTCATCTTTCAGTCTAGTTATTACTCTATTTATTTAGCCTAGTTTCCTTTCTCTTTCATTTCTTTGTGTTTATTTATTTTTTTTATCTAGCCTTATATCTCTTGTAGCTGTTTGCTTTTGTCTTTCTTAGTTATTCTGAATCCTGCTTGTTTGACTGTTTGGTTTTCTTCTGTTTTAAATAAATTCTGTGTTATATTGCATTTGTGTCCACTTCCATAATATCTACCAGCCGTTACAACTGAGACTTAGGAAGCTTTTGAGATATTTGTTTTTCATTGGACAGTGATGATATGTAAATGACTTTTGTCGAAACACCTCTTATAACTTCAATGTGAAAGGGTGGAGCCCAAAGCAGGGCTTTTTTTTCTGCAGCTCTACTACGTGGATTGAATGTTATGTTTTGAAACTCTACACCTTACTCTTCCATTTATAAACAAGGTGTTCTATGATACGCGCCGTGATCCTATGCTAATGCGCTAAGTGGGCCTACGTAGAGGTGGCTGCTGGAGGAAAATGTAATACTACAAGGCTGTATTCAAATGCTACATTTGGAAGTTGATTCTTGAAACCGTTTTGAGTGAGAATCGCTATTTTTTTCCCCCTGCCTTGGAGCCATGTGTATGAACATCAATAGTGTTTGAAGCGGGTCAGGGTGTGTTTAGAAGGAGCAAGCCCCGTGTGCGTGTAGCTGCAGTGTTTGGAGGAGAAGCTGGGACTGGGGTTGTTTTATGGAGGATGACAGCTGCTGAGACGTGTTTGAAGAAGGTTCAGCAGGAGTGGCAGGTTTGCGAGTGTGCTGCTAGTGAGAGAAGAGCAATCGCGCAATCGCCTTTTTATGAGAGGGAGACACAGTCTGACAGTGTTGCAGCACTTCTGAAAGCCTCCTGCATCTGTGATCTCACTCACAGAGAGAGACACATACACACACACACACACACACACACACACATACATACATACACACACACACACATACATACATACACACACCCTTCTTAGAGAGCACAAAGAGGGAGCGCTAATTTCGTACTTTAGCAATTAAAGCGTCAAGGTGTCAGCGAGTCATGCGTCTTTGTCTTTGGCTCACCGTGAAACGCTGATCCCCCGTCACATCACAAAACACACACACACACACACACACACACTAACACACACACACACACACATACACACTTAATCCTCTGTAGCTCCTGCATGGGCCTCCTGTTCCTGCTCCTGTTCTCCTGCTGTCAGTCAGTGTGTATGTGTCTCTCTCTCTCTCTCTCTCTCTCTCTCTCTCTCTCTCTCTCTCTCTCTCTCTCTCTCTCTCTCTCTCTCTCTCTCTCTCTCTACACTCACACACACACACACACACACACACACACACACACAAGCTATACCTTCTTTATTCTTTATACATTCACTCTTCGGGGCCTAAGGCTATAGCATCTCTTCAGCTGTGAAGTGTGTGTGAGACAGAGCAGTTACCTAGGCCTATATCAGTACAGGTTGAAAGACCTGCCTGGGCCATGAATGAATGTATGAATGAATGAATGAGTTACGTAAAGATATGGTATAATGCAGTTGCATACAATCAACTACTTGTAACAATACCATTTATTAATGTGGTTTATGGACTCTATACCATGTAAGCATCCTATATAATAAATTACATCCAGTTTAGATAGCCTCAGTCTCCTGGTCATGGCGCCTCTCCCTGTGTTGATGAGTATAGTTTGTTACAGTAGACATGACGAGGGAACGGGTGAGAGAGTGAGGGGGGATGAGCTGGGAGGGCTGTTGGCTGTTGTATACTCCACTCTGCTGCTCTTTAGACAGTTTAAGTGCACGTTACCGCCTCGTAACAAATCTGTGTCATGATTTACTGCGCTGTGGCCTCCAGGCTAACTGGGTCATCAGGGTAAAGCCAACAGGTTCCACGATAAACATCTCCCCATTGATAACTAATTGCCCTTCCACTGCTATTGGAAATGCTGTCGTTTGTTGTCGTTTGTGAACTTTGTGATTTTTCTTTGCATCTCTGCCTTCTCTCTCTCTCTCTCTCTCTCTCTCTCACTCTCTCACTCTCTCTCTCTCTCTCTCTCTCTCTCTCTCTCTCTCTCTCTCTCACTCTCTCACTCTCTCTCTCTCTCTCACCCAGCCCCTTTACATTCCTCACAGTAATTTACAGCATTGCCGCGAGCACTCTGCTTAATTCCAAAGCCCAAATGAAAGCGTTTGTGGCGTATTGACATACTTGCTCTGTTAAGCAATGGAGAAGGTAGCCCTGTCCGAGCTGTTAATTAAAGGCTGACTGAAGCAAAGCTGTGAAAAACTCTGATCCTCTCCATGTCCTCACTGACACCAGCTTAGAAAATACAGCGAGGGAAATGAGAGAAAAGTAGTGAAAGAATAAAAGCGAACATTATAACAAAATAAATCCTTGAATATAGACATACAGAGAAAAAGAAAAGTGAGCCCCTATGAAGGACTGGCACTGAATTAATTTAGTTGGTGCTTTTCAAGGTTTGTTTGTTTGCTCATATATTAATTGAGAAAGGGAGTAACATCTGTGTTAAAGGGACTTTTAACAAAGACAGAAACCATTGATGGAGCTGATTTGAATTATTCATTCTTTCATTCATTCATTCATTCGATATCTGTAAGCGCTTATCCAGTTCAGGGTCGCAGTGGGTCAAGAGCCTACCTGGAATCATTGGGCGCAAGGCGGGAATACACCCTGGAGGGGGCACCAGTCCTTCACAGGGCAACACAGACACACACATTCACTCACACACTCACACCTACGGACACTTTTTGAGTCACCAATCCACCTACCAATGTGTGTTTTTTTTGGACTGTGGGAGGAAACCGGAGCACCCGGAGGAAACCCACGCAGACACAGGGAGAACACACCAACTCCTCACAGTCACCTGGAGCGGGAATCGAACCCACAACCTCCAGGTCCCTGGAGCTGTGTGACTGCGACACCGACCTGCTGCACCATCGTGCCACCCTATTTTAATTATTATTATTGTTATTATTTTTAATATATATAGATTTAACTTTTCATTTTTAATTAATTTGTTATGACTCACGTTAAATAGGGAATTAGTGATGTGTCAATTGTGACATTTCTACCAAATTTGTAACTATTAATTGTCTTTAATAGTAAATATTAACTATATTTTAATTAATTTATTTATTAATACTAAAAACAAAGATAGACACCCACTATATCTACATAGTATATTTTGATGATAGAGTCAGATATATTAGTAAGTGATTGATTATTTTGATGATTAACTGAGTAAAGTTTTTGCTAAATATCTGCTAAACACTACAACACACGACCTAACAAAAATATACACGTACATAAACTAATAATTTGATACCCACCATTTCTGTCTAAATAATTAAAAATGAATTATAAGTAAGTATTTAAGGTTAAAAAACAAACAAACAAAAAAAAAACAAAACACAATGTATTTACTTTGTTGTCAAAGCAATGTTTATTAACATCATAAACACTGCCTACTAGTCATTTCTAAGATTGTATTGGGGTTTAATGGCGTGATTGTGTCAGCTCCTCTGTTGTAATGTTTTGGAGGGTTGTGTTAAAGATGCAGGATTGTGTGAAGTAACACAGAGAGAAGTAGGGCAGTTCCTCAGAAACCAGGACCACAGGAACTTGTGATGTTGTTCTGGCAAAAACAAACATCCACTGAAATTAGTCTCTGATTGTAATACGGCGGTGATAAGAAAACAAGGCTTTCACTGACACGGAACTGTAATAAAACAAAGATTTACTTTCCTCCAATCCAAACAGGCCGACGCGGGACTAGTTCTACTGCCGGGACTCGGAGCTGCATCTTGTTAAATATCAGAAACGTGTCGCAACTGAAGCTCATTAGCTCTGTTTTCATTTAATTTATGAAACCTCTTTCTCTCTTCTCTTTTTCATTTATTGCTGTTCAATCTGTTCATCCTTTCTCCTTTTTCATTGTGTTGCCTGACTATTCCTTTCCTTTTTCTTTCTGTTCTTCACTTGTCCTTACTGTTATGTTTAGTGTTTGTTTACACCCCTTTCCATGGTCTCTCTCTCTCTCTCTCTCTCTCTCTCTCTCTCTCTCTCTCTCTCTCTCTCTCTCTCTCCCCCGTGCCAGTTCCTGTTCTGTGTTAACCACTGGAGTAATGCAGGTGTCCAATAGTTCAGTGTGTGTGTGTGGAATTTGATGTGATTTTGCTGTCTTATCATGCCTCTGTTTTGGGACAGGAATTCACAATGGTGTGGTCGCACGCAGGGAGCAGTTATAAGGGCCAATTATGAGGAAAACGGAGAGAAAAAAAGGAGTGAGAGAGAGATAGTTGTCCTCCCCCTCTCTTGTTCTATTGTTCACTCCCTTTCTTGACAGTATTAAGTTCTATTCTGTACTGTTCAGTTGTATTGTTTTCTAAACTCCAGTGGTTTTCCTCTCCCCCTGCTGAATGTCCCACTCTATGTGGCCAATTAGAGCCCCCCATTCCAGGGTATGATTAACTGTCACTTTGTTTTATAGCAGAGAGAGAGAGAGAGAGAGAGAGAGAGAGAGAGAGAGAGAGAGAATACAAATCATATTGTGGTGTACTGTGTGTTCAACAAGTACAACACTATAAAACACACACATACAACATAAGATTAAGTTAGTTTAGTATAGTGAGTACCCCCCTGTCCTACACTGTCAGGAATTTGTCTCTGTGGTGGTACCCTCAAGGGTACATGTTTGTACCTTTAATTAGGGAACGTTATTGTACCTTATTTATTATAATTGTAGATTTTTAAATTGTGTCGTTTCATCTCCAGGACTTTTATTATGTTTTTTATCTGACACAGATCTATAATGAAAGACTACAAACATGTATCTCTCCTTCTGGAGTAGAGAATGTAATGTACCTTTAAGGAACAAAACTGGACTTTTAAACACTGTTGTACCTTTTACACAGTTTGTACATTTAGTGACCAGCATTGGACCTCTACCGTATCTTTTTTTTATTATTTTCTGAGAGTGTACACTCACACATCCACTCACCAATCCACCTACCAACTGGAACCCCCAGGGGAAACCCATGCAGACACAGGGAGAACACACCAAACTCCTCACAGACAACTCACCCAGAGTAGGACTTGAACCCACAACCTCCAGGTCCCTGGAGCTCTTTTACACATAACATTTCTGCCATCATTGATTTTTTTTTTAATTAATTTATTTTTATTATTATTGTTGTATTGTTTCTACAGTACAGACAAACATTTACAGGCACTTATTTCTATGTTCATAAACAGAGGATATTAATAAGTCATTTGCCCCACTTTGACACTGCTTTTACTGTTCTGAGAAGTCCTTTGATGGGATATCAGAACATTTCTGTAAGGATTTGATGGCGTTCAACTACAAGAGCTTTAGGAAAATCAGGTGCTAGTCATGGATGTGTAATTCTAGATCATTAACACTGCTTCAGCTCGTCTCAGATGTGTTATTTGAAGCCCTGTCTTGCCAGTTAACACACTTCCACTGCTCCACAAGACCTGTATGTTTTTCCTCTAATAGAAGTTCTACTCTGTTTTCTGTGCTGTGGCTTGTTTAACACACTGCATATTTAATAATTACAAAATTGCAACCTTTAAAATCATCATGAATGGATGCAAAAACAGCAGTGTGTGACAGTAGTAATTTACAGCAGAGTTGGAGTGATTTGTTGCCTCTGTCCACTGCTGTGTTGGCACACTGCTAATGGCCTGTATTGACCGGCCGCCCGCTTATCTCTGTTGGATTGATCTTGTCATGGACTACACACACTCAAATCCACATCATCGCTTCCAGCCCAAAACAGGACACTCATTTGTCAGATGAGTGTTTATAGCAAGTCCTCCATGTGGACGCCTGTCCTGAGGCTTGGGGCGGCCTTGTCAGTGCCTGTCTCCGAGTGAGTGACAGCTGAGAAAACAGGACTCTTGGAGGGTGGACATATCTGTTTACAGATCACTCTGAAGTAATTGTGAAGTGCCCACCCCTTTCTCCAAACACCTTCCCCCCCACACACTCACTTCACCCATCCAGGCTTTCATGTAGCTGTCTGTTCCACAAACTTACGAGTCCCCTTCAAATTACTGTTGACACTGTGGAGAAGCAGCTAATGGCAGTGTGTAATGGCTTCTGATGACAAACTCCATGCTTGGAGAACCATGTAATCTCCCCACAATTAATTAAAGTACGTCCTGTTTTCCCCTAACGCACACACACATGCGCGCACACACACAAACACACTACTTCCCTCCCTCCTTCTCTCCCCCCGTCTCTCCCTAACCAGATGCCACCAAATGACTGGAATAGTATTGCTGTCAAAAGTAAAAAATGAAGAGCCGGCTCGCTAACAAAGAGAGAGGGGCTAGGAGACCCAGATGTGCCGTTCTCGCTACGTTAGCACCGCAATGGATATGAGGGGTCCTGCGCTCCTCAACATCTGTAGCTAGGCAGCAGTAATTACCACGGCAACCCCCAGCAGCACAACAGTCTGTCAACAACAATATAGTATGTGTATGTGTTTATGATATTGTGTGCTGCTATTGCTTAATTCTGCCAGTCGTTATAACATAATAGTGTCAACTGCTTCAGGCATAATACACAATTTAGCTAGAATACCACTAGCCATGCTAGCATTAGTGCTTCTGTATCGAGATGTTAGCTCTATGTTGAAGTAGCCAATGCAGGGTAGAAGGGAAATAAATATATGCTTTAGGGTTTGTGTTTATTTATTGGTTTGTTTGTTTATTTATGTTTTATGGTTTCCAACGCTATGACAACATATGGAATTTGGGTTACAAGATGGTCGCTACAGTTTTTTTTTTTTTTTTTAATACATTTTTACTTATTTATAAAGCTGTGTTACTTGTGCCGATTAAATGTATTAATGTAATTATTTATTTTTTTCATTTTGCCATTTAAATTTAGCTCATTTCAAATTACTTAATAGCTTGACATGTTTTGAAGCAGGTTTGTAATTATAGAGCGGTAAGTCTGTAGTTGTTTGAACTAACAGCCTTGTAGCTTCACTATATAAACTAAAAACTGCCTCTTCAGAACCCAAAAATATCTAAGTTAATCTCAGAAAATGAGACAAGAAGACAAGTTATAACCACTACAAGCTCCTGTCCAATGCCACAATCTTGTTGGCGAATGTTCTTTTGCCTCTGGGTAAATTCTGCTGAAATTTTAGAGTTTAGGGTAAAGCTTAGAGTTGTGTTAGGGTTAGGGTTGGCTTGGGGTTCAGTGTTGGGGTGATTTTTCATGTTGGTTGGAGGTGATGTTTCATGCGTGAAGCCTGTATATCCACAAACAGCCCTGAGCATTGAATGGTCCAATATGCGGCAGTTCATCTTGATCATTCTTCCTGAATCTGATAGAATACCTTAAAGGGGACATATTAGGCAAAACTATTGTGATGTCACAGTAAGGAAATTTGCATAGAACCACCCTGGCGCAACCCCTCACCTGTGTAAATTTGGAATGGGTGGGGTGTGGCCAGGAACAGTTAATTTGCATAAAACATCATGTACATGTTTTGTACAGCCCATAGTCTTATTCTAACTTGTTTAAAAAGAGGTATAATATGTCCCCTTTAAAACATGAAGCCTATTTCAGTAGCATTGGCCTTACAGTAATCCATAATCCATTGTTTTTATCACAAACAGAGCATTTCCTTTGTTGTTAAGCCACTAATTCTTTTTTCTATCACTAACCAAAGTTGATATTTTTTGAGTCTGTTTATACTTCTTATGACTCCTCTTCTTTTTATGTATTGTTTATTTATATATTTTTGGATTGTTTTCTCTTTTCACTTTTCTTCGACTGCGATATCGATCCAGAAGTTAGGAGAGCAATTAGGCTCGTTGTGGAGATAATTCCCTCCATCTTGGCTTATTTTTGTAAGTAAATGAGAAATTCGCCATGCTTTGTGTAAGTTTTGATAGGAGCTATCAGTCTGGAGTTGCCTTTGCCATTGATTTGATTAAGGGCATTATGCATTGTCTAATGAGTTTTACACTTGGCTGAGTGAAGAAGAATCGCCGGAGCAGTTTCTGACCCAGAAATCTCCTGCTTCACTCTTCATCACAGACACCCCCACCCCCCCACTTCCAAACCCTGAAAAACCCCCTCTTCCTCATCCACCTCCTCCTCCTCCTACTCCTCCTCTGCTTCTTCACTGTGCCCTCTTCTTCCTCCTTTCACAAATAAAAAAAATAAAAATAAAAATAAAAATAGTGGCTCCAGCAAAAACAAACAAGACACCGGAAAATCAATGGAGCCCTTGATTTGGAAATGTATTTTTTTTTCCCTCCCCATCCTCCAAATTGATTCTCATACTCAGGTTTTGCTTTAATTTCCATTTGCCACGAGTGTTCGATAAATACCAGCGAGGCGAATATGAAGATTAGATGCCGTATGCGAGGGATGGTTGCAAAAACAATATATTCGCCACGCTGCAAATTGGCCTGCAATTAAAGGGCAACATCTGCAAATGTATTCATTTGCTTATATATTTATTTATTCCTTTATTATTACCCCATTGTTTACCTTTTATATCGTCCTTGGTTTCAGCAGGGGGTCTCTCTTACCTGGAATGTGTTTTGGAAGCATCAGCATATATAAAAGATGGGTTGAATATGCTGGGCAGGAATATTGCCCTCCTCGGCGGGACCAATCCGTCTTGCTTAGGGAGGCAATCTGAGGTGGAGTAGATATAAACTAATATCTGTGTATCACCTCCGTCAGACGATACAAAGGCGAGGGTGATTTTTCATCTCTTTCTGCATACAGGGAAATATGAAGGATTGCAGTTTAGGAATACGTACTTATTTATTTATTTGTGTATTATTTATTTATTTTCTTCCTTCCCCGCCGCTCCCTCAGAGAGATTGCGGCTAAAGCGGTCGTCGCCGTGGCGCCCAGGGCCACTTCTGGTGGCACGGCAACTCGGAGGAAGAGTGATGAGAGTATTATGCTCGCCTGTCACCCAGCTATGACACACACACACAAACACACACACACATAGACACACACACATGCATACATGCACACTGTGCAAGCCAGTCTCACACACAGATTAACACATACACTGACACTTACTCACACTCTCACGCCATGATTGACAACCGGGCCTGACATCATTCTCTCTCTCCTCTCTCTCTCTCTCTCTCTCTCTCTCTCTCTTTCTCTCTTCGGCCTCTTTATTGCTGCCCGCTGTGGTTGAGCCTTTGGAGCAAGGGAGAGATAAATCTGTTATTTATCACCTCCCCTCCCTACCTCCCTCCCGCTCTCTTCTCCGCTAACAGAGCGTCTTATGGGGGTAATCTGCCTGAGTTAGCTGGCTAGCCTATTCATCACCACGAGCAGACCCACAGGGGTCACGCTGCTCATCTCTCCCCAGCCGTGGCACGCTGAGGCGGCTGGCTCAGAGAGCTCAGGATCAGGCTGTGGACAAACAGAAGGCGGCTCGCAGCAATAAGGCGGCATTAGGCCCGGATTGACACGCACGCGCCAGGTCTGCACTCCCATGATTACATCTCATATTAGAGGCTAGTGCGCAGCTAACGCCTCAAAGCTCCCCTCTGTTCACGGAGTAAGCCCTTAGACTTATTGAGTACACAGCCATGTCCATGGCCTGTCATGAAACTACGTGTGTGTGTGTGTGTGTGTGAGTCAGTGAGAGGGACCTAACCATCAGTACTTCTGAATCATATTTATTTAGATGAATCGTTGTAAATCTTGTAATTTCCGTTCCACTTTCTTAAAACCATGCAACATTATGTTGATTCTGTGAAGGTATATCATTGTTCTACATTTATAAATTGTGCTGAAATATGTGTCTATGTGATTAGTTCTCATATTAGTGGCTGGTGCATGGCTAAGCTCATCTAAAGCCCCCCGTTCACAGAGTAAACACTTACTTAGACTTATTGAGTACACATTCAGGTCCATGGCCTTACTCTAAACTGTGTGTGTGTGTTGCCACTTTCACACATGAACTCTGGAGAATTTCTAAAGAAACTCCAGTATCTTTAGAGTATCGTGTCCGGAGATGTGTGGTCGTTCACACATGCAGCGCAGAGTGGGAGATTTTCTCCGTCAGGCACGCTCTCGCAGCAGTAAAAGAAACACATGGCATGGTGCATTGCCTGGGCTGTGTGTGCAGGAGATACTCCGGAACATTTCCGGCGCAGTCCCTCGCGAGTTGACGCAGACTTCACCCGCAAAGAGGATAAAGGTATTGGAGCGGTATTGTATCGTTTAAAACCAGTATTGTACCTTTAAAGGTACATTTACACTGTTTGTACCTTTAGTGACAATAATATATCTGCACAGTGTCTTCTTTGTACTGCAATATAAGGTATAACTTGGCCTTATTATGTTCTACACTTTCCTCTCTTTCATTGTTGGATTCTAAATGCTTCAGATGTCTGGTTTCGGTTACCACTGCTGTGACTCTGTAAGTTTCCTCAGTATACAGTATCTCAAAAGGCTTGCTGTAAAATGATTCTGAATAATCTGTGGAATGCCCCTTTAACTGTGCATTGTTATACCCCGTTTATAAAGGTAAGCAGACTTGTCTATGTTTAAAACCTACAACACAAATAAACTGTTGGTTACAAAGCGCAGTCTATGTGTGTTGTGAACTTCTATAAAGTGCTGAAACCCACAATACAGCAGCCAAACCAAAGAGAGAGAGAGAGAGAGAGAGAGAGAGAGAGACCCTGCAAGACCCTAGAGCTTCATTTTTTGTTTATTGCATCTTCTGTCAGCAAAGCTGTTTGTTTTTTCCTCTGAATGTTTCTGTTTACTCTCTATATTTCTGTATTACCACGCTTGCTCCCACCCTCGCCCCTCACCCCCTCCTCCATCACCTCCCTATATTCAGTGTGGATATATACAGTATATACACTATATACACACCTATTGTTTTTTTGGCTTTATTTCTACTCAATAACTTCTCTCCTCCTCGAATAAATCTGTGTGTGTGTGTGTGTGTGTGTGTGGCTCCAGCACGTGTGTTGATGAGATAAGGCTTCTCATCTCCTGCTCACCGTGCGCAGATTTATTGGGCCTCGATAAGCAACAGCTAGCCATCATTCTCCCGCAAATAGACTGGCTCCATGCGCTGTTTTGATTTCTTATTGCAGCTCAGCGCAACCGGGACCTCCCTGGGGGGGCTCCTTGCGGCAGAAGAGACCGAACGCCCAAAAGCCTGACTCATTAGCCCCCCTGTTAGATAAAGAAATCACACTGAGGCTCCAGAGTGAGGGGTGGGACCGATTAATGGCAGTGGCCTAGACAGACACTGAAAAAGCATGAAGAGGATGTCTAGCGCATATATATATATATACGGCTTGGCCAATAGTTGTCATCAGTGCTCACTCTTTGTTAATACAGATAACACACACGGTTAGTCCAAAGGTTATTGAGCATCCGTTTGAAAATAAAGGGCAACAATACATTCAACAGTGCACACTCAGCTTAGAAAATCTTCTGAGAAAAGCACTGACCACTTTAATGGGATGCTAAAGTCAGCATGCCTAATGCTAATTGTTGGCTAGAGGGGTATAAAGCCCCCCAGCCAATCATTGAGCTGGGGGTTATGGAGCCCCCCGGTCCAGTATCATAATCTTTACTGAATTATTGATTCAGTTGGGCTGAAGTTTTTTACAACATGACTGAAAAGGCATTGTTATACTCGTGCTCTCTCTCTCTCTCTTTTCTCTCTCTCTCTCTCTTTCTCTCTCTCTCACTCTCTACTCTCTCTTCTCTCTCTTTCTCTTTCTCTCTCACTCTCACTCCTCTCTCTCTCCTTCTCCTCTCTCTCTCTCTCTCTCACTCTCTCTACTCTCTCTCTCCCTCTCTCTCTCTCACTCTCTCTACTCTCTCTCTCTCTCTCTCTCCTCTCTTCTCTCCTCTCCTCTCTCTCTCTCTCTCTCGCTCTCGCATGTGTCTAATTGTTTATTATATCGACATCCTCAAGGCATAAGCCTTGGAGTACTGTATTTTGAACAGTGGATTATACTGCTACAGTGACATGTCATTGCACAGAAGTGTGTGTGTGGTGTGTGTGTGTGTGTGTTATATTGTTTAGACATCCATCAGTTTGATCCGCTATGATCTAGCAGAGCTTGTTCACACTGGCAGTTCTATTGTGTCACTAGTGAAGGCCAAGGCTCCAAATGAGGTCAGCTGGTTCTTTTGTCAAACTGCTGGACAAATTGTCTGTACACCCTGTCACACACACACACACACACACACACACACACACACACACACACACACACACACACACACACACACACGCCAGGCAATAACCACAGCTCAAATGTGTGTGTCCTTGTGTGTGCTGTTATTGCCTGAGATTATAGCTGGTCGGAGTGTGTGTGTGCTGGTCTGACCCCAGTTATCCACCACTGGGCAGAAAAACCATCTGATGACACACTCATTCTCTCTCTCTCTCTCCTCTCTCCTCTCTCTCTCCTCCTCTCCTCCTCTCTCTCTCTCTCTCCTCTCTCTCTCTCTCTCCTCTCCTCTCTCTCTCTCTCCTCTCTCTCTCTCCTTCTCCTCTCTCTCTCTCCTCTCTCTCTCTCTCTCTCTCTCTCTCTCTCTCTCTCTCTCTCTCTCTCTCTCTCTCAGTTTTTATTTATATAAACCAATGTTTTTATTATATTTGCTGGTGCCTGGAAAAAAATTCTACTGTGATGTCATTAACCGAAGCATAGGACCTGTATGAGGAAATATTGAATATAACATATTTAATTGCCTTAGAATATGCTGTAAAAACAATGTCTGTAAGCGCTTATCCAATTCAGGGTCGTGGTGGGTCCGGAGCCCACCCGGAATCACTGGCCGCAAAGTGGGGACACACCCTGGATGGGGTTTCAGTCCTTTACAAGGCGACACATACCCACACATTTACTCACACCTACGGACACTTTTTGAGTCACCAATCCACCTACCAACGTGTGTTTTTGGACTGTGGGAGAAAACCGGAGCACCCGGAGGAAACCCACGCGGACACAGGGAGAACACACCAAACTCCTCACAGGACAGTCACCTGGAGGAAACCCACGCAGACACAGGGAGAACACACCACACCCCTCACAGACAGTCACCCGGTTCGAGACTTGAACCCACAACCCCAGAACCCTGGAGCTGTGTGACTGCGACACTAACCTGCTGCTAGATTGTTTTGACAGGTACTACTAAATAAAATAACTGCATTTTTATGATGATAAGTAATTCTGTACTTTTGAATGGGAGGCATGGTGGCACGCAGATTGTTGCAGCCACACAGCTCCTGGGTCCTGGGGTCCTGGGTTTGTGGGATGCCTCGAGACCCACCATGACCCTGATCAGCAGAAATCATTTACAGAAGTTGAATGATAAAATTATTAGCTACATATTTTTATGTCGCTCTCACACAGCTTCAGGGTCCCAGGGGGTGTGGGTTCAATCCCTACTCAAGGTGACTGTCTGTGAGGAGTTTGGTGGGTTCTCACCGTGTCCGTGTGGGTTTCCTCCTGCTGCTCCAGTTTTCTCCCAAGGACCTAAACACTCAGAAGTGTCCATATGTGTGAGCATGTGAGTGAATGTGTGACTGTGTTTTGCCCTGTGAAGGACTGGCGCCCCCTCCAGGGTGTGTTCCTGCCTTGCGCCCCCGTTATTACGAGTAGGCTCCGGACCCACCATGACCCTGAATTGGAAAAGCGGTTTATTCATTAATAAAATGGAACTATAGCACTCAAATTCTGGTTGATTTAAAGCAGAGTGAAAATGGATTCTCATCTATAAGAGGCTTCTATATCTAGTACTTATTTTCTGTCCGATTTTTGCATGTTTCCGAGCTCTCCACATCTTCACAAAAGGGGGCACTATCAGTTTGGACGTGTGAGCCGGGGCGCGCTGTGGTATCGTATGCCATCAGAGTGCAGTTAGACAAGTAGTTAAAGAAAACTTTTTGGGAAAATTGGATGGAGGAGAACACACACACACACGCACACGATTTTAGGTTTGGAACAGTGGATTACAAAGCCTTTCATTCTCTTTGATGTGTCACTGTGGAATTGCAAAGGCAGGGGGGGTCCTGTGGTGTATGTCTTTCTACTGGTCATTAACACGACTGAAAAGCACTGTTATATTCTCTCTCTCTCGCTCTCTCTCTCTCTCTCTCTCTCTCTCTCTCTCTCTCTCTCTCTCTCTCGCCCTCCCTCTCTCAGACTCTCACTCACAGTATAGATTTGTTGTTGGTGAGTAGTATTAGCAGGCTAATCAATGGCCAGTGTAAAGACACGAGGTCCAGTGTGTGTAATCGGCGGTTGTACACGATGTCCGTCAAACGATCGGCCGGCTCTGTGGTCTGTGCTGTAATTGGCTTCTACTTTAGGAGTGTGTGTGTGTGTGTGTGGCATGATAAATGGAGCAGGTGGAAAGTACCTGCAGAAACAGCACTTACTCGGCTGTGGATGAAGTTGGAACACTTCTTTTTTTTATACAGAGTTTTATTTTTCTTGGCTCTTCAGTTCAGTTTTTTTATGCGGCATTTGTTACAACTGATTGTCACAAAGCAGCTCTCCA
>NC_089820.1:48555406-48610406 GCF_029633855.1 Hoplias malabaricus
TAAAAACCAACCAGATTCTCTCTCGCTCCTTCTCTCGCTCTCTGTGTGTGTGTGTGTGTGTGTGTGTGTGTGTGTGTATGGGGGGGGGGATCTGTCTATTAATTACTCATGTGATTGCCTCATAATGCATGCAGTATCCTCTGTTCGTTAATTATATGTGTGTTTAATAACCTGTAACAGGCAGATTGTGTGTGTGTGGGTGTGTGTGTGTTTGTGTGTATGGTGGGGAGGTGTTTGAGGGTGCATATGTACATGCATTTGTTGATCAACTACTGCAGTTTTAAGTGAGAGACAGAGAGAGAGAGGAGGGAGACTGTGTGTGTGTTTGTGTGTGTGTGTGTGTGTGTGTGTGTGTGTGTGTGTGTGTGTGTGTGTGTGTGTGTATACCATTGATCTAGGAGGCCTCATTAGATAAGTGCTGACATCACAGATTTATGTCTCTTTAATGCAGCATGTCACAGAGAATGTCTCTGAGAAATCAGAGCTATTGACCGTATGTGTGTGTGTGTGTGTGTGTGTGCATACAGTGATCCAGTGCAGTGGGAGACTGTCTGTGTGTGTGTGCTTACAGTTCATTGGCTGTCTCCTCTGTTATAATGGGCTTCAGGAGGTTCAGACATTCACCAATGATTACCGTTACACACTCAGCTGTGCAGCTAAGAGGCCTGTCAACTACCCCCAAACATACCCCCACTGAACACACACACACGCACACACACACACACTTGGAGGAATACTGCTCTAGTTGCTATTTTTATTTCTTGCTCCACTCACAATGTTCAAATATGATGTGTATAAATACTATGCTACTGCGCTGGATTGGGTTTTCGTAGTGGATTTTGATGAGGAATGTTGGACTATAGCAGCTAGTTTGGAACCATGGACCCACCCTATCCTCATAATGTGTTGTGTTCTTTCACGCATTTTCAAAATAAATAAAGTGTATATAGATGCTTTAAATATTGTCATTTTCAAAATCGATGATTTGCCAACATTTTTTACGCTTCTCTAACGTAGCAACAGTTGCTATGATGAAGCACATTTTTGGACAGAGCATGGATAGATCAATAAAGTGATTGTTTAGCAGTGTTTAAGCCGTGTATGTGCTTCAGTGCACTGTGAGGGAATTGATAGGGTGATGTCATTAGTATCTGAAGAGTATAATGAAGAGCAGGCCTGGATCATTCCCATTGACTACAACTGAGACTGTATCGATTTGGGTAGACTGAGCCTGTGTGTGTGTGTGTGTGTGACTCCATCTCTATTGTGTCTGTACAAATAAGACTATGTTGGAGTTCTGCAAACTGTTTTATTACATGAGGCAGAAAATGAAGGTCTGTCTATGGAGATTTGGCCATTGCTCTTGTACAGCAGTGTACAACATGAAAGTGTACTCCACATTAGGCCTGGGTCAGTGGAGGGCAGGACAGGGCAGTGTCTGGACTTTCCTGTGCCCTGAATCTGATGTTTTGATTACTGCTTTAGACCAAATACAAAAGCTTCTTAGCACACAGTCTGATGTTGCCTTCTGCTCCCCAGGTGACTTCAAATCCCCAAATGCATTGCCTGTTTTTTTATTGTCATCATCATCATCATCATCATCTTCTTCTTTTCTGCTTTATTATTATTATTATTATTATTGTTATTATTATTATTATTATCACTTCTGTCCTTACAGTCAGTTATTCTGCATTTCCTCAGTTTTTTGACTGGCCTACACACTTTGACACTTAATATAAATAAATAAATAAATAAATAAATAAATAAATAAAGTCACTGTCCGATTAAAGACACGTTTTTAGCATTTTTTCCTTTTTTTTACGTGTTAAATGTGGGCATTATTCTATTCAAAGCAGCTAATATCAAAATGACCAATGAAAAGCCAGAAAATCACACATTTTCTTTAGCAAGTATCTCTATTGGCTGCTAGGCCTGTCCATCAAAACCACGTATCTCTCGCTTTCCCTGTTCTGTCGGTACTGTTTACGTTTACTCACGTCAAATATTAGAGCAGTGTGGCTATAATTAATCACAATAAGGATTAAATAAGCTCATTTCGATCAAGTAGTGATAAGCTATTGCTTTTGCTAAAACGTGGATTCATAGCGGCAGTGTTTTGGGAGAATACGCTGCAGGCTCTGGTTACACTGAGGTGGACGTGGCTCTTTGGAATCCACTTAAAGAAATCCGCCTTTGTCAATATCTGCTGTCTAAAATACACGCAAGTCCATTTTACATATGAAACTTTTGGATATTTTTACATTTCTGAGCTGTAATGGTTATTTTTGGTTATTTTAATGGTTTACTGTTACCTTCAGATAAATGTAGTCTTTCCCTGTTCCTGAAGAAAAGAAAAGTTCGTTTTTTGGAGATGTGTGTTTTTAATCGGACAGCGATGATATATATATATATATAGGTTAGGCGTCTTGCTCAAACAAGTCAGCTGTGGACGTTAAGGGAGGTGACAGCACTGTTCCTTCACTCCTGTGACCCCAGTATCCTGCTCTTCATGGAGATCAAACTGGTGACATTCCGATACCAAGCTCACTTTTCTAAACGTTCCAAACTCTAATTACTATCGCCATACACAGGATAAGACAGTAAAAAAATTAATATCCTATGCCAATCCATTAGAGCTTCACATATGGCCCACCCTACTCTCTTCCCACCAGCAGCCACAAAATTTCTCTTATCATGGTGATAGGAAACAAGAACTGACCTGGTTCTTGAACTTTTATTGTTTTTCAATTGTAAAGGGTGTCTTAATATTGTAGGACTGTGCTTGAGCAAACAGCAATGAAAATACTCCTCCCCCAAAAAAGCCACTGGTGTAATCCGTTTGGCTGCTTGTCTTCTGTCACTATCGTTTCTTTCTGTCTTTTCCTGAGTCTGATAAAGCCAATAAAGCAAGGAGAAAAACTTTAGTATTTCAACTAGTTCCAGTTTGCTGTGTACTTTCTGTGCGAGTTGAGTGTAATGTAGATGAAGTGTTTGCTATGGCTGAGGCAACGCTAGCAGCCAATGGCAGGATCCCCGCCAGCGCCGGCCCACCCGAGGCTCCTTCCCCATTGGCTGCCTTTAGGAGATTAAAGGGAATAATTGCCACCTGATTGGCTTTTTAAAGTTTTATAGGATTTTTCCCCCTCCGTCTTTCCCCAGAGTGTGCCGTTGCCGTACCATTTTTCATAAAACATACTAATGGTATAAGGTCTGACCTGTTTAAGTGGAAATTGCCTTTGATGTGGAATAGATTTACATATGTAAGCATGTGAGTTAATGTGTAACGCTCTTGTGTGGAGGCCGTAGGGCTGTGTGGAACAGAACGAAACTAGTTCATCACAGTGCGTGCCTATGACAGCCGCTCACTGACTTGGTGAAGCAGAAACATAAGTGAATTCCAATGTGGAAAGGATGCAGCTTTTGGAGAAATAGCTAGTCTGGTTTTTACAGGTTTAAAATGTGTAATAACACGTTTATTATATGTAACCACATAACACTGTCCATGAGGGAGCTTATGGCTCTGTACTGTACCAGAAAAAGAAGGTTGAACACATCTGACTGAATGTATGTTTTGCATATTCTTAAAAATTCTTGCCTAAAGCGATGTTCCATTACCTATTTGGTAATTTCTTCTGAATCTTCCAGCTGGCTACAAGGGAAAGTGTTTCTAACAGCCTGCTCTGAGTGGAGTTTTACGTTTGTCCCACCGAGATGCATCATCAGGAGGGGAGTTTCCTGGGAGGTGTGTGTGTGTGTCACAATGTCCATTTAAATGCTTGAAATTAATGAATGTAACTGGTGGAGTTAACATTTTTTGAAAAAACTGAGCACAGACAAGTCTCGACATGAATTAGCACATATTTGTTTAAAAGACCACACCAGGATTCAGTGCATAAAAAATACAGTATACAGTATATTTCTGAAAATATACTGATGCACTTAGCCCTAGTCTCAACCACAGATGCCCCGCCCACAAGTAAAAAGAGACTGATACCTTCAGTGCATGAATCTGGCCTCACTGTCAGATTTCTGCCAGTCGAATTCTGATTGGTTATCTCTACATCTGCAACCATGTATTGTTTATTATTGGCTCTGGTACTGGAAGAATTACTAATGACAACAACGAACATGGCGACGATGGTGGAAGTGCTAATAATATAACATTACCTACAAAAAATGACGGTCATATGAAGCCATTAATACTTCAGCACAGGTTGATGGAGAATTATTTTCTTTAATTTTTTCCAGTGGTCCTGTTTGTTTTGAATTATCGGTTCCATCCGTTTCCATAACTTTTCAGAGAACATGCACAAATACGGATGAAATGAACACAAATGAACACCTAGAGACTCATTTTATTTCACGTTTCTGACTCCAAAAAACACAAAAACTGTGGTTTCACACTTTGTGTTGGTAGATCCCCAAATATATATTTTTAATAAAATGCCCCCTTTAAAGTTTTTCCAGAATGGAAATTTAGTCCCAGTGAAAACTCCCCTTGTGTGAGTGTATGTATTTGCTTACTCCTTCTCCTCCTCCTCACTGTTCTGTATAAATTGTATATTTGTACTCTCTCCCAAACAGCTATTTTTGTTCTCTTTTAGCCTCTCTGAAACCTCATAAATGTCTCTAATCAGTGACTGGTGGTCCAATAATTCATCATGGTGGTCTGGATGAGACAAGGTTGTGCTGTGCTGAAAGTGTATAGTGCTTGGTTCAGGAGATTCCCCTAAGAACCCACATCCCACAACATTAGTTCCCCTCTTGGGAAGCTGAATAACACTAGGCTCTGTAATTTGCATCCAGAGTGTTTCAGCTAAGTCGGCCCGGCTCAGTCTTCTTTTCTTTCTTTTTTTTTCTTCTTCTTCATAAAGCCACTGTCAGATTTCCCAGTGCGCCGTTGGGTTATTTTATTCCTCATGTCAGTAAGACTAACAAATCTATTGTGGGGGCCGATTATTACCCAGTTTTATTTATTCCACAGCCGCTGATCAACAGAGCAATTAAAAACTGTAAATAAGGCATTCAGCGTTCGACGAGGCTCAGACAAAAGCCCCATCCCGACGGAAACGTTTGTTTGAAAGGAGAGGAGGACAAGTGTCACCTATTCTCTCTCTCTCTCTCTCTCTCTCTCTCTCTCTCTCTCTCTCTCTCTCTCTCTCTCTCTCTCTCTCTCTCTCTCTCTCCCTGTCTCCCTCTTTCACTTGCTCTGCTCTTTGTTAATTACACTCTTTTCCTTGGCTCTCTCCCTGATCAGCACTATCACGTCGCCGCATACTCGCAACACAAGATGAAGTTGTTTACATCCGTGTTCGGCCCAGAATTACACAGCCTCCACTTTGTTTCTCGCAGTGTCGCTGATAATGTGTGTGTGCCAGCTACATGTGTTTAAGGGACTGCACTGAACTTGATGCCAGATCGAACTCTCGGTGGTGTCTCAGAGAGAGAGAGAGAGAGAGAGTCTGAGATGTATGTGGAAATCTCAGATTTCATATTGGGCCCAGTCTTGCTCATACACATGCACAGCTCTCTTTTCGTTTTGTCCGTTCCACCCATTAGCTAGACTCACTAAGGCATCACCTGACTGAAAGATGGTCACTCAGACACTTGCACCACTCAGAACCCCCACTTTGCAGTTGATGTAGAACAGGGGTCACTAATTGGCGGACAGGTCCAGACTCAGAACTCCTATCCAGACGTGGGCCTGTAACTGTAACTTAACCTAGTGTTTATTTTAACCAATAACATTTCTAGATTATATGGTACTGGTTTTGTGGCCCTACAAGACCAAGCACATGCGTTGTACATATCACACGTGACACTTCTCAGCCAATCAGCTCTAAGTAGTCAATCAGAAGTTTAAGTCCCACCCTTCAGCCCAATGAGCCAGTCAGTCTGCTTGTTATGGATAAAGTCCCGCCTTTCCGCAAAAAGTGCCAATCAGCTTGCTGCTTACGCCACAAGCAGAGGAGGGTCAATGTTACTGTGCGGAACAGCATAAATGTCAAGCGCCACTAAGATTCAAATCATTAAGCACAATTTTTTTATAAATTAATAATAGTTTTTTTTTAAGCATTCAAAGTTCACTTGAAATGAGATAAGAGCATTTTATTTGCATTCATTCATTGTCTGCAACCGTTTATCCAGTTCAGGGTCGCTGTGGGTCCAGAGCCTACCTGGATTCACTGGGGGAAAGGCAGGAACACACCCTGGAGGGCGCGCCAGTCCTTCACAGGGCGACACACACATCCACTCACACTCACACCTACGGACACTTTTGAGTCACAAATCCACCTAGCAACGTGTGTTTTTGCACCATGTGAGGAAACCGGAGCCCCTGGAGGAAACCCACGCAGACACAGGGAGAACACACCAAACTCCTCACAGACAGTCAGACTTGAGTGAGACTCAAACCCACAACCCCCGTCCCAGGTTCCTGGAGCTGTGTGACTGTGACACTACCTGCTATGCCACAGTGCCGGTCTTATTTTATTTATACAGTATATGTTAATTAAAATTCGTCCAATTCTGTCTGAAAATGAACAGTAAATATGGTTGAAATACATTAAATTGTAATTATACTTGTAATATGATTTGACATTCAGCTGTTGACTGTATAAAATGTAGATTTAACAACTAGGCTACTTCAATATACATGATATAGCACTGAAGCCTAATGCAATGAGGAAATTTTCTGAAACTGGACCTTCCATTGCTCTACTATGTATATTTTGAAAGTGAGAAGATTTTAAACTTTTCCTACTAAAACAGCCGTTTACAGGTGTTTGGGTCAGTTTACTAATACTTAGCTTCCAAAATTAAAGTGTTCATTCATTCATTCATTCATTATCTGTAACCCTTATCCAGTTCAGGGTCACGGTGGGTCCAGAGCCTACCTGGAATCATTGGGCGCAAGGCAGGAATACACCCTGGAGGGGGCGCCAGTCCTTCACAGGGCAACACAAACACACACACATTCACTCACACACTCACACGTACGGACAATTTGGAGTCGTCAATCCACCTACCAACGTGTGTTTTTGGACTGTGGGAGGAAACCGGAGCACCCGGAGGAAACCCACGCAGACACAGGGAGAACACACCAACTCCTCACAGATAGTCACCCACAACCTCCAGACCCCTGGAGCTGTGTGACGGCGACACTACTTGCTGCGCCACCGTACTCCGCCCCCATCAAAGTGTGTTTTCTGTTATGATGATTTTACCCTCTTTTTTAACACAGGGCTGAACTTAATTGTGGAGTAGCAGTGTTTCCTCATGGACTTGGTTTGTTGTAGAGCACTTTTAAACCAAGCTCAGGCTATATTCTTCAGCAACCTTCCTGATGGGTTTCCTTAATGACGCAGGGATACACTGATTCGTTCCACATTTACGGTACTCCATCAAAGTCACAGAGGTTTTCTTAGGCATGGCCTGATCAACACAACACCATACCCAGCCTCACAAGTCTGGAGAAGACGACAGTGGCACAGTGTGGATATGGTAACTGGTTTGTCTAAAGACTTGAGAGCTTTTACTAATAGTGTCCTCTGTTTAGTGTTACTTTACTGAAACACTGAGGCACTGATAATGTATTAGGCCTCTGGGGTCTATGAATGTACCTAGACAACAAGTTCAATATTAAACAGTGTTTTATTAATATGTTTGTGATAATACACTGTAGAAATATAGTTATGTAGCTATAGACAATATATTAATGTTAGTAAACGTATAGAGTTATGATCCTAATCAGGGTCTTGGTGGGTCCAGAGCCTGTCTGTAATCATAGATACATCTCTAGTCTATTGTAGGCATCAAACACACACTCACTCATGCACTTACATCTGTGGAGAATTCTGCACAGCCTGTAAACTAACGTGTGTGTGTGTGTGTGTGTGTGTTTAAGAGCATCTGTGCATCTAGAGTGACAGGTTGATATGTGTATGTGCTATGTGTGTATAGACAAAGTGTTGGTGTGTGTGTGTTAGACTGCCGCAGGTTCCGCGGGCACTGCTGGAGGCTATATGCCTTAGCAAGATCCTGTTGACAGTAAGCATAGGAAGCAGGCAGCATTACCATATGAACGCCGGAGGAGTTCAGCGGAAGTGCTCCTCTGTCTTCCTCCCTCTGAGTCTCTATCCCTCTCTCTCTCTCTCTCTCTCTCTCTGTCTGTGTGTATCCCACTTCTCCTCCTGCTCCACTTTGTTTCTGCAGTACAGATGAGTTGATAGTAAATCCATTCTTTGCTCGCCTGTGGCCCTGCTCCTCGTCCCGTAGTCAGTGGGAGTGTTAGAGAGAGAAGTAATGCTGAGGAGAAAATGAGGAATGATACCTTGTAAGTATTTTGTAGGTATGGTTTCAACTTCCAGGACAACTGCGATGCTTACATTTACAACATAATAACACAGGGACAAGGGCTGCTTTAAAAAAAAAGAAACAGGCCTTCATTAGTCGGCATCATGACCTTAATAGGAAATGTAGGTCAATGTAGAAACACTCTATGAGAATAAAATGCCTCATATGAGAAAAAACTGCTATCATGGCATCGCACCAAAGACATACAAAACATTGTAGGTGTAATTTTAGGTGTAAAATCATAAGATACGCACCAAATAAATACAACATTTAAAAATGTTCAAAAGTGGTCAATATTTACATTTTCTAATACTTATATTGACATTTCAGATCATGTGCTTACTTTGTTTTCTTAGTTTCACTTACTGCTCTCTCTCTCTCTCTCTCTCTCTCTCTCTCTCTCTGTCTCTTTCACTCTGCTGTCCTCTGAAGTTAGCTCTGATTGAAGTAAGTAAGTAACAGTGGGCCTTGTGCTTTTTGGAGCATTAAATTCAGCCACTGCACATTCCTGCACCTGTCCTTCAGGGCTGTCTGTGAAGAAGAGAGAGAGAGAGAAAGAGAGAGAGAGAGAGAGAGAGAGAGAGAGAGAGAGAGAGAGAACCCTCTGAGCTACGCAGGCAAGCCATTTGTATCTGTACATTGTTGTGAACAGGACTGGAGCCATGCACTGTGTTATCTCATGGGGTGTGTGTGTGTGTGTGTGTGTGTGTGTGTGTCTCATATACCTTTGTGTCTGCTGCTCCACTTCTGTGCTGGAGTGCATGTACTACAGGAGAGCTGATGAAGATGAAACATTAAGATGTTGCTTTTGACAACTGTGTGTATGTGCATGAGTGTATGTGTGATTGTGTGTGTGTGTGTGTGTGTGTATGTCTGTGTGTTAGTTGAGGCAGAAGTGATGAAAGAAAGAGGACAAGCAGCCAGGCGCTTGCCTCAGGAGAGGGCCAGGAGCATGGGGCCGTGGGGAGACCCCCGAGCCTCTTCCCTTCTCCACACACACACACACAGGTATACACACATACATACATACACACTGCTGCTCTCCACCCTGGCTACTGTATTGATCCAGACCACTCACCTGACTGCACCAGGTTAGCTGAGTGTTAAATAACCTCTGTCTGGAACATGGGGTGTGTGTGTAGGTGTGTGTGCGGAAGCTTGTCATATGTCTAAATCAGTTGCACTGGACAATTATCAGATCAGACATAAGCACTAGTTTTTACTTGTGTTAGACTTTCAGGATTGACTGCCCCACTTTGGGCCAACATTTACTAAAGTACAATCCGGTCTGAGTCACGGTGGGTCCGGAGCCTACACGGAATCACTGGGTGTGAGTGAGGAACACACCCTGGACAAGGGCAACTTGTAAGGACATAGAACAATCACAGATCAGCTACAACATTAAAATCCTCTCATCTTTTCTACACTTGCTCTGCATACTTTGATAGCCTCCTTTCACCCTGTTCTTCAATGCTTGGGACCCCCACGGGACCCCCACAGAGAAGGTGGGGATTTGGGTGGTGGATCATTCTCAGCTTTGCAGTGACACTCATGTGGTGGTGGTGTGCTAGTTTGTGTTGCGTTGCTATGAGTGGATCAGACACAGCAGTGCTACTAGAGTGTTTTAAATGTGTTCATTCACTGTCCACGCTATTAGACACACTTTCTTTCTTGGTCCACCTTGTAGATGTAAAGTCAGAGACAATAGCTCTCTGTCTGTTGCTGTACAGTTTCTGTTTGTCATCCTCTAGTTCCTCGAGGTATAACCAGTGTAACATGGACTGCAATCACAGAAAAATGATACAAAGTGCACCTCTGTGGTCAGTGGAGCTGGGAACATGGGTAAACAATGAGTGTACTACAATGAATATAGAAAGGTGTGGTAGTGTTAATATTATGGTTGATCAGTGTAAGTGCAAGCTACATTCATCCAGTATTCACAGGCCTAACTTGAATGTGTCACCCGGCTGTAGGGGGTGCTATTGAGCTCAGTCTAATTTCCCTTTTCTGCTATTGCTAATGCGTGCTGTATATGCTGTAACTTGCCCGCGTTCGAGGAAACATAAGCCACCTGCTAAGAAAGTACACTCCACACGGGCAAGTCAGAGCCACACCGTGTGAAAGCCATTAGTCGTAAATCACTCCACTCTCTGGAGGTAAGAGAAGCATCCGGCTGAGCAGGATACCAGGCCTAGCGCAGGATCTTCCAGCTTAAGACCAAACAAAAGCACCCGAGCCTCTGTGTTAACTAACGCTTTAGCCGCATTAGTGGCTTTGTCTTACAAAGCGTGGTACTTGTCCCAAACGGAAAACTCACTCAATAATGATTCAGTGATTCATGTTCCGCAGTGTTCAGAAAGAGTGATGTCACCATTGACTGTTTACACATGTCAAGGTCGTTGGATAGTGAATAGGTTCAAATCTGTTTTCTCTCGTTAATTTTTGTCAGTTTTGTTAATAATTGTCAATATTAAAAACTAATTATATTGCTATTATTAGTGTCTGACCAACATTCCATTGTCTGCCCTAGACCTATTAAATATGACTGTATGGCATTTCTTTTATTCTGATAAATGAGTCAATCAATTTTATAACCGTTTTTGCAAGTTCAAAGTTGTTTACTTCACAATTATATTTTAATTGCTAAGCTACATCACCCATAACTCATTGTACTACCAAGCTGAGTGAATGAAGACTTGCACGTGCTTTCAGAGGGCATCCATGTGAGGCCAGACTTAGCATCTTTTTTAACGTTTACCAACACGGCTGACAGCTCAACACACTTATGGTGCTTTTCAATTGCGTGGTACCTACTCAGCTGGGCTATACTCTGCTTTTGGCAAATTTGGTCCTCGGTCCCTGGAATTCAGTCGATCCGAGTAGAGCTAAACATAACATTTAAACTTTGCAGAGTGCTGGCCAGAAGCATACAGAGAAATGCAGACACCCAGCACAAGGTTGCCAGTTTGATCCCTAGTACAGATGGGAACATCCACAGTAGAGGTGCCCTTGAGCAAGGCACCTAACTTCCAAACTGCTTCCCGGGCGCTGCTTGCTGCTCCGGGTGTGTGTGTTCACTGCCCCCAAACACTAGTGTGGGGTCATGTTCACTACCGAGGATGAGTTAAAAAGCAGAGGTCAAATTTTGTTGTAAAATTGTACAATGAAAAAGAAAATGCTTCACATAATGTCAAACTAAGCGTTTGTATCACGTTTATTTTTATCTGAATTTTTATCTAAGCCCTGGTTTTTTGTTGAAGAACACAGACTACCAGCTGTGTTACATCAGCTAAAAGTTCACTGTTGACTAGCATTATGACCTGTGACGAGGGGCAGTATTATAGGCAATTGTTTGAGAGCTAACTCACACATTCACTCACTCATCCACTCTATCACTCATTCACCAACTCACACATTCATTCATTCGCTCTCATTTGGTCATGCACTCAATCGTTCATTGAATCATTCATTCACTCACACATCCACTCACTTATTCATTTACACTTCCATTCACTCACTAACAACCTTCTGTGATTCTAAGGACCTCCATAACACCGTGGCCTTGTTTCGAATGGGAAGGAGTTGTTAAAAACAACATGAGTTAAAGCAGTGAATGTTGCTGGACTACAGTAGGGACACAGCCTGAGATGATGTAACTGTCTCTTAGCTTTTAAGGCATTGTTGAGGTCAGTGGTGCTGTGGATGGTTGGGAAACCGTTACAACCGTTTTTTGCCAGTTGAAATTGTTGACTCCCCTATTATTCTTAAAATCGTAAGTCGCTGATTGCTGTTCATTTGTTCATCCTCCAGGTGATGTAACGTTAGTTTTTCTTTAATTAAACTAACCACCGTGATCAAAGCCTCACCTGGTATTTTGGGTTGGCTCCGTGGCACAGCTTTGAACAGGTGTCGCAAACATGCGGAAACACAAATACCACCAAGAATATGTCAGATCCTTCTCATAAAGCACTCATAAAGCATCGCGGGTTCTGGATGAAATGAATCGGAAACTTGTTTTGATTGTCTGACAGAAAAAGTATTGTGTTCGCTCTGTTTGTTTTTCTTTTTCTTTTTTTCCCCTTTGTATGACACCGTATTGCATACTGTTTATGATGGCAGAGAGCCAAAGCTTGACTAATGTGTTTCTCCCAGGACCAGAAATTAAGCCCCATAACTCATAACAGAAGCTTTAGAACACTGTGTTACAATGTGAGGGGAGTTTTGCTCTGGCTCTCAGGGATGGTGCAGAGTGATGTGCTTTGCGTCGAACGCTACCGTGGATAAGGGTGGATTTGCTGTTTTCGGAGTTGTTGTTTCCTGTTAGTTTTAATAGAGTTCGCTCAGGATGAGAGTGCTGTTACATCACAGAATAAATATGTTGTGGCTTGCGATTGCCATTGAAGAAATGCTATTATAAAATGAAAGAAGAAATGTAAGTGAAATTAAAAAACGATTAGAATTTTAAATATTAGCCGCTTATAACCTTTATATTATTCATTCATTCATTCATTCATTATCTGTAACCGCTTTTCCAATTCAGGGTCGCGGTGGGTCCAGAGCCTACCTGGAATCATTGGGCACAAGGCGGGAATATACCCTGGAGGGGGCACCTTTATATTATTTTAATTTTTTTAATTTTTTTTTGCCTATTTCTAAAAATAAATATCTTCAAGCCTGCCTCAAGATGTAGTCAGTTAACCTCTCAGAAGATGAACTGAAGGACTAATGAGGCCTAGAGCTTTTGAATATTGCTATCGTAAGCACAGCCTTGTCCTATTATGAGTTAATACACATACGTTTAATTAAAGGCCTTTTCACACCGAGTAAATTTTCACAGGTAAAAAAACGGGTGCAATTTTTAACGTAGTGGAACCTTCACATCGCATCTGACACATTTATTTTGTCTCAGCTCTCTGAAATCAAGGGAAGACACTGAAAGAGGAAGAATAAATAGATTTGTTGAGTCTGAGCGATGCTGAATTTATCATTTTACTTTAAACACCAGCGTCTTCCTACTCATTTGTTTGGTCTGTAACCCTGAAAACGGCACTCTGTTTGGGCGGACTGATTTTTAACGCATTCATCAATCGCAGAAAATAGATCAGGTTCTAATTGTAAATCTGACGCGGTAGTCCATCAGTTTTGAACTCAGTGTGAAGGACACCGTTAATATATCTTTGTTTTCAAAACTTGACGTGCGTATTTTCATCCGTAAATATCCGACTCTGAGTGAAAAGGTCTTTTTCTAATGTAGAAAATATATAGATCACTCTTTAAGGATGGTAACCCAACATCGGAAATCAGACTTAAACAGCGACCCCCGGCAACATCAACTCCAGCCATAACCTTAACCATAAACATAACCCTAATTTTAGAAAGAGCAGTGTTGTCTCCTGTGTAATATTCTCCCAGTTCACAGTTCCAGTATTAATACATAACAATGTTATACAATGTTATACATACAAATATATATGGAATATAAAACACAATATTTTAAAATGTAGTTTATTTAATAATATACATAAACTGTATTCATATATAATTAATGTTTTTTTTTTTCTTTTTCCCTGCTGGCTGTATTTTAGAGCCGGATATTTGCTGCACACATGCTGTGTTGTGTTTGACAACAGGTGAAAGCCTTCTCGCCCCATCAAATATTCATGCCAGCAAGCGTCTGAATGATTTTCTGTCTGTTGCAGTGGTGGTCAGTGGTCAGGCAGAGTGGGACAGAGGTCGTCAGCAGTGTGGACAGAGGAGGGCGGTCTCCTGCTGGACAGAATTGGGCACTGGTGGTGGTAGGGCGTGGGTTGGCGGTTGTGCATGTTGGAATTATGAGTTTTGAGAGTTAACTGTCCAGTCTTTTCCACTGCAACAACTACAAACACTAGTTTACTAGTACAGTGATAGAGAGAATAGATATCAATACCTGTGTGAGTGTGTGTGTGTGTGTATATATACCAGGGTGTGTATGTGAGGTATAGAAGCCAAAGCTGTTGGTGTGTGTAAATAGCTGTGAAATGCCTAAGGATCACTTTAATGGCTGCACAAACATTTGGCTGACAATATCAAACTGCTTCTCTTTATGCCTGGAAGAATGGGTTTATCACACCCATTTGTAATAAACTATAACAATTAGCTCTGTGATCCACCCAGGCCTTTGTCTACACATTAAAATAATGTCAACACTCAACCATACTGACATAATGCATGGTTTACAGAACACTTTGTACCATTGCATTGGAAGTTTAGTAAAGGACCTGCGAGGACAATGGAACGTGAATGAATATACATGAGCTTAAGAACGTCTTAAGTGAGAACAATAACGAAGTAAGGAGCGTTCAAACCGACGGGAGTGACAAATCAGGAAAGGTGAACTCAGAGGGCAGTGCTTATTACTGGTTTGTGAAGCAGTGATGTCATTTTCTATGATTAACCCTTAGAAGTCAGAATTATTTTTGTCAGTCATATAACATTTATTTCAGTGTAATTACATAGTTACAAACTTTATGCAGTAAATTACATACACATTTGAGTTGTATTTAGTATTGACAGCACTTGCTATTCTGTTTAATTTAATGTCAAGGAAATGCCAAAAACATCAAAGAAAGCACAATTTTATACTTAGTTTTTTTTAGTCTGTTTGGCATAGATTTAGACCGTTTACGCAAAGTAACCATTTACATGAAATTAAAATCCAGTAAAGCTACTAAAATGACCTCTTAGCAAACATCCACGATTTTTGATTCACCTTATAGTGGTGCTTCACATTGCTGCTTTTGATTAATGCCATGATTTCAGATCATATAAGAAACACTGGTTAAGAACAGGCTGTAGGAAGAATGAACATAAACCACTCCTTTCTTTCATCTTTTACAATACCTTTTTATACAGTGAATAGCCCTATTCCATCAATGACTTATGAGAAGACTGTACTGTAAGCTGTGGTGTTCTCGCTCTCACGTCCCTCTTGCTCTCTCTAGTGAACTAGCTACACAGAGTAAACAGTCAGTCAGCGTCTGGATTCGAACTGACCATGACTGAGCATGCTGAATGCTAAGACTACCAGAATATCTACCTCAAAAATTGGTGCACACCTTTGCAGGTGTTTATCTTATTTACTCATTTATTTTTGGTAATGTCATTAAACATGACTCAGACTGGGTTTAAAATAGAGTCGTCAAAAATATTTTCTCTCTCTGTCTCTGTGTCTCTTTACCTCTCTCTCCCATCATTGTATATCTATCTTGTTTTTCTCATGGTCTGACTACCTGCATTCTCTCATTTACTCTCTCTCTCTCTCTCTCTCTCTCTCTCTCTGTCTGTGTGTGTGTTGTGCCTGCAGGGCTCTGCTTGGCCTGCCTGCTCCTTTCAACAAATTGCTGCCTGTTCACAGGCTTTTAAATGCCACGCTGCTTTAATTACAGTATTTACTTAATAGGCTGAAACAAAAGCCATGTCCACACAGCAGGGGGGGCAGGTGAGTCTGGAGTTCATACACCTGGCACAGTTTAAAGACACACACACACACACACACACATACACACAATAGCTCTGTTTAATATTCTTGGCCTCTGTCTTGCTCCGGCTTTCTCTTTTTCTTGCTTTCATCTACCTCCTGCTATCTTTTTGTCTTTTACTGTTATTCTCTCTCTCTCTCTCTCTCTCTCTCTCTCTCTCTCTCTCTCTCGTTTAGGTTTTACAGTACCCCAAGACTTTGATTAATTTTAACGTCTTTTTCAGCCTGTTGAATCTGATTTGATTTGAAATTGTGTTCTAATTGGAGTTGGAAATATTTAAAACCTCTGAAAATGACATGACAAAGTTACATATTGTCAAAACAAAACCCCTAAACACTCGTACACAGGAGACACGAGTAAGGTCATGCTTTTAGGCATTATTTGTATTATTATTTATTTCATTGTAGCCATTGTGACTCTTGGTTTCCATCACCACCCGTGTAAAAAACACAAACGAATCTGTATTGTACTACTTTTCAATGTCAGATGACTCTGAATCATCCTCTGAACTCTTTAGAATATCAGCAGAAGACTTTCTAAAATCTGCAAGATTCCGGATCGCATTTGAGGCATAATTAAAACTTGGAGGAACATAAACGACTTTGATAATTACACAGTGTCTCTGTCTCCCCTCAGGTATCACTGCTTGCTCTGTCATGTTTGGGATGATTGGGTTCTGATTGTATTATGATTGGCAGCTGAGATTTGTAGGAGGATGACAGTTGGAAGCTTTTCACACACACACGTGCACACACACACACACATGCACAGACACACACACACACACACACACACACACACATGCACCTTCTAACTGAAATGCTAACTATTTCTACTGTATTCAAGCCTTTGAACTACATTTCGTAATTAGGTTACCACACCAAGAAGCACAGAAACATTTGTATTGTGTCCTGAGGTGTGGACTGTTCAGACAGATCTGGAAAGAGTAAAGATATGACTCTCTCTCTCTCTAATCTTTCATGTCCATCCTTGTTTCAGCAGTCTGTCTCCCTTTCCCCCCTCTCCCCCCCTACCCCCCGTCCCTTTGTTTGAAGTTTAGACTTTGGAACAATGTCCCTCCTCAGTAATTATCCTGTCACTGTCAGAGGAGCTGTAATTAGCTTTATTGCCTGTTTAATTTTGTCTGTCTGTTTACTAGGCTTGTGGGCTGAGAGGTGGCTTTAACCAGGGTTTTTCCCCTTCCTTTTCATTACCTGTTTAACAGAGAATACCCCTTGTACTCCGTGTTCTGCAATGTGCAACCAGTTGCTACGTGGCCTTTGTGGTGGCTGCCTTCACACGTTTTCAGAGCATGCGCGTGTGCTGGCTGACTCACAGAATGGAAAGAAAAAGTTGAGAAAAGAAAATGGAGAAAATGAGCCAATGTCCAATGGTTTATAGCTTTTGTAGCGTGAGTTGGTCACCGTGCTTAAAGAGTTGTGGAGCAGTGGAACTGTGTTTTGTGAGGATGGAGCCCTATACAACTATATTTGAATGAGTTTTATATGTATAATTTAGTCACGAGTCATCTCACCAATGTTCTCGTGATGAAATGCCATTCAGTCATCACAGGGCTTTGGTGTAAAGACTTCTCTGAAGATCAGAAGCTGTTACTGCAGTAAAAGGAGGACAAGCTACCCATTAATACTCTTGATTTTATGAGAAATGTTGGCCATATATAGCCCTCTTCCACCGATGAGAAACCAGTTCGGTTTCTCTTCTGGAACATCATTTGAAAGTGTCTGGCTTGTTTCCACCAACATAAATTTTTTTCACAACTTTAATAATTGGAACCCAGCTGGAAGGAAAGAATGCTGAGTTCTTGGGTGCGAACAGTGACAATGTCCATGGGTGTGTCAATACAAAAGAAATGCCAGAAAGAGCTCAGAGCCTTAAATAAAGGATCATCAAGCAGTGGAATTGGATGCAGTCATTTGCATTTTTTTTATTTCTGATTTGTAAAGAATACAAGGAAATATAAGGAAATACAAAAAGGAAAATGCTCCGTCTGGCTGTTTTTGGGGCTGTGTTCAGCACGACTTGAGGCTCAATGAATGTTTTCCTTCACTGTTCTCAGTTCTGTAGGACGTATCAGTATCATTTACAGGGGTTAGACAATGAAACTGAAACACCTGTCATTTTAGTGTGGGAGGTTTCATGGCTAAATTGAACCAGCCTGGTGGCCAATCTTCATTAATTGACCAACCAGTAAGACCATGTGCATCCAATGGTTCAAACATTGTATCCTGAAGGCAGTGCCATGTATCAGGATGACAATGCACCAATACACACAGCAAGACTGGTGAAAGATTGGTTTGATGAACATGAAAGTGAAGTTGAACATCTCCCATGGCCTGGACAGTCACCAGATCTAAATATTATTGAGCCACTTTGGGGTGTTTTGGAGGAGCGAGTCAGGAAACGTTTTCCTCCACCAGCATCACGTAGAGACCTGGCCACTATGCTGCAAGAAGAATGGCTTAAAATCCCTCTGACCACTGTGCAGGACTTGTATATGTCATTCCCAAGACGAATTGACGCTGTTTTGGCCGCAAAAGGAGGCCCTACACCATACTAATAAATTATTGTGGTCTAAAACCAGGTGTTACAGGTTCATCGTCCAACCCCTGTAGAGGGTCAAATTTATTTATTTATTTATTTTATTTTGTCTTTGCATTCAGCCACTGCAGCACTTGAACCATGCTCCCCTGCCAATGATGTATTTTGGTTCCCATCAAAATGGATGGAAATGAGGGCAGTTTTGCTATAGAGCATCCAAGAAAGTTTCCAAGAATCTTGAACAGAATCGTTTCAAGACCTAGAGTTCTTTTGGAGGACTAGGGCTAACCGAGGACCTAGCTGGCTTCGAGTGCATCATGTGGACTAACTTGTGGCTTGGCGGGTACCTGCATCATTGCATGCTATATCCCAATCTTTCCAACCTTTTCATTCTTCCAGAATTTCCATTTAACCCCATGACATGTGAATTCATGAGATCACACAGGAATGCTTGGGTTCTTATAGCTCACTGCTCTGAACAGGCCTTGTTTGTGGCAGGCCAATGAAAGACTGAATGGAGTGCTATTCATGCAGGCTGGGGGTCCCAGACCCGTAATTAGCTGACCCCATTTGACCGCCCATTGTCACCTGAAGACAGGTGGGGATTGTGGAGTTTCTGTGCTGTGGTGGGTCACGTGACTGGGGTCAGATGCGGGCCACCGGTGGGCCACTATTGCTGTCAGGACAGGACCATTCATCAAATCAGTTATTGCATGGCTCCCATGATGCCCACAAGGCTTGCGACTGTGGGAGTGTGTAGGAGGTAAGGGGTGAGGGTAGATGTGAATGTGTTGTGTGTGTGTGTGTGTAAAGGTGATTGTTTTACAGGTATGTTCCAGTGAACAGCGAGTTTTTCATAGTATCGTGCACCCATCTGACATGTGTAAGTGGAGTTAGCACTCCCTGCCTCGCCGTAAGCCCCTTCCTGATCATGCCGAGATTTATGGACCCTCAAATGGCCGCCTGTGACAAACTGCAGCACTCAGAACCTCGTAACCTCCTTCCCTCAGGCCTCTCTGTTTCACCTTCTCTCTCTCTCTCTCTCACTCTCTCTCTTTTTTTTATTTTTCCTCTCTCTCTTTTACAACTATTTTCAACCCCTATCCCCTCTATTTTTCACTCACTTCTCACGTTTGTAAATAAACACTCAGGGTGTAAAACTAACTTTCTTTAAAGCAATATTTGTGATATATATTTTTTTAAAACGACAACTACATGATCCATAAGGTGGGCTTTTCACATGGGGGCATCCACCAAACATTTGTGTGGAATCTCTTATACATCCTGACCACTGGGTGTCAGAATAATGACTAATTCATTATGTGAGTGGTGTTTCAGAAAGCGTGAAGGGGCTTTAAGAGCGTATTTAACCTTTTTATAATACAATATTTTACAGTATATCTTTTTATACCAAAAGAATAAAAGTATATAAGTTTTTTATGCCAAAAGTAGCCCTTCTCTAACTATATGCTTTGATCCATTCTGAGCACCTGTTTTTTTTTTTTTGTTTTTTTTTTTTTTTTTCTGTTTTAAAATGGTCTGTCTTCGGTAGGAATTGAATTCTCTTTTGTTGGAATGAGGGCTGGAATTGTCTTGCTGAAAAAGCCATGTACTTCCCGGGAAAAAAAGACGTTGCCTTGATGGTAGCTTATGTCTCTACAACATCCCAATATACACTTTCACATTAGTGGTATCTTCACCCATATGTAATTCACTCAGGCTATGGACACAGTTACGAACCCCCACCCCCACCCCCACCCAATACTAGAACAGATGTGTTTTAATTTGTTTTGTTTACGTTTTTTTCTTTCTTTTTTTTCACCTTTACCTGATGCAAAAAACATTGATGGTCTCTTTCATTTTTGGCACAGAGAACTCAATGTCTGTTTTCCTGACAACAAGCTGAACATCTGGTTACAGAACACATTTCCATGTTCTTTCGAACCGTCAGAGATGAGCCTGAGCTCAGAGAACTGACAGCATGTTTTCGTGGCATTGATGTATGAGTTTATCTTGGTGTAAGGGAGTTTCAAGAAAAACAGAATCAATCAATCAAAAAAATTTTTTATAGTCCATATTTTTACCAGGTTGATAATGAAATCACCAAGCACTACCACATACCTGCAGAGAACATAAGCATGTCAGTGACAAAAGAAAATGACTTCCTTGTTACTCGCCTTTGCCCCAGTTGTAGTCCAATTAACCAAGATGTTTTTGTGTTGTAGTACTGGAGGTACAAAACTAGACTAATGTAGCTGAAGTTCATTAAGCATCAGCTAAGTTTTGGCTGGTTTTAGTTGTAAGCTATTAGTTAGTTAGACAGGCTTGCTGCTGCAATTGCACCACACTTATCCTGTCAACTCTACATCTAGAGTAAACATTTGTTTTAGGGAGAGGTGGGATTGCCCACCTGGTGCAGTTTGGGTGGGACGGCCTCCAGGTGTATACACCCCGTCCGTGCATCCACCTCTGCTCTGGACCTCCTGTTTGCCAGAGGGGGTCATTCATCTAGTGGCACTTATGTATATACAAACAAGCAAGAGCTATTTCAAGAAGCCAACAATTTGCACTTGCCCTCTTCCTACCGTCCTACCCTTTATTGCAACCTGACTTCATTGGAACTGGGCTTGTGCTCACTCGTAAATTAACGCCCGGCTGCATTCTTTCCTCGGCCTGAGGGGGCAGCCAGGAGCAGGGGCAGGCAGGGTGTCAGGTCATTTGTTACTAAGCTAACTGCACAATGGACCTCCACCAGGTTTGGAGAGCACAGCAGGCCTTCGCAATTGGTTACAGACCTGCGTCCAGTTTTATTACCCCAATTATGAAGGCCATTTAGCAGCCACCTTGCTGCGAGAGTGCGTGTGTGTGCATGGACAGCATCTGGTCTGACCGGGACCTAACCACCCACTCTTGCCACATCAAACAACCCAGTTGGGGTGGAAGTGTGCTACGCTTGTTCAACCCCCCTCTCTTTCTTTCTTCTTCTATGATCAGGGTGTAGACCAGTGGTGACCACAATTCTTACAGGAATGAGTCAACTACAATACGACAATAGCAAGTGGGACATGTAGCCAATGGCTGTTAGTGATGAATGTTCTCCGTCTTATAAAGCTGCTTAGGCCAAAAAATAGATTTTTCTTCATTTTACGATGTGTACTTTTAACATGACCAAAATTTGGACCGCTGCTGTAGAGCTTTCGGCTGACCAAAGAGAAGGAGGGGGACTCCCATCCTCACCAATACCACAGACTCGCAGACTCCCAGTCTCAGGAGACGTTACGAGCTTTAAACTCTCAGGGCCTGTTTCATGTGGTTTAATAAGGAGTCTTGGTGTGCAGATGTAGGCAGACCTCCCCATGCGGGACGACTTGGGACGTCCCACCCAAAGGTAGCCACTCTCATTGTTCTAAGGAGTCACCCAAACAGCCACCAACATGCTGAGAACCTCTGAAGAGCAAATGTGAGCCTACATCCCCACCCCCAGACATTAATGAGAGGAAATAGTAGATCAGATGGTAGTTTTATTAGTGGTTTTTAACTTAAGGAATCATAATGAAAGGAACATGTGTCACACTGTTTGATGTGTCACCACAGACGTGCACACGTGGGGAAAGAGCATCGTCAGCACCGGCTTTAGACAATAGAGCGTGTTATGGGCTCTTGTGATGTTGGGTATGCTTGGGTATGGAAATGAATGTGGAAATAAGCATTCATCGTCTAAGAACAATTTTAAAGGGGACATGTTATGGACATATTATCACTTCTTCAGTGCATTTGCATATTAATTTGAGGATCTGGAGCCCAACAACTTACAAATTGTGAAATAAAACAGCACAGAAACAATTTATTTATTTATGTATTTATTTGTTAATTAGTATTTATATAAGCTGTAGTCAGAAACAAAGGGATAAATGTGGATTGTACAATACCCTCATTTGAATATCTCCAATCACAGGGTTGGGCATGTTGTGGCACTGCTGCTTTCTTGACATTGAGCTGTGTGTGGCTCATTCTCATTTAAAGGAAAAGGCACTAAACAAGATATTCTGAATATGGGTGTTTAAAAAGTGCTGTGTTGTTTTTCCCTTGTGGTGTTTGCCAAAGCATATCACAGACATTTCATTAAGACCCTGGAGATAGGTTTTAACTTGCGGGAATGGGGTAGAATATTTCACCATTTAGTTACTGGTTATTCTTTTTATTTCACATATTTTCATGAGACATTCTTGATCCGCTTGCACTAAACCTTTGTCAGATCATATGCAATAATATAGAAGGTCATGTCCAGTCCAGTGTACTGAAGAACACCCTGGTGAGCAGCTTTATTTTCCACCAAAATCTTTCAGCAAAGATATCTTCATACGGGTTCTTTATATTAATATAGTTCCTTGTACAGGTTATGATTACTAATAAACAATGCATGTAATTTGACCAGCATTTTCCTTGCAACTGTATACACACACACACACACATACACGCATAAACACACACACACATAGCAGCAAAATGCCCAAGGCAATTTTACTTTTACACCTTTGTCATATTTCACTTGTTCCTCATTTCAGTACAGGTGTGTTCTGTTTTGCTTACAGCGCATCTTCCCAAAGGCAACAACTCATAACGATCATAACAGGAATGACTCAAAACAATCATCTGAATAGAGACTGACTGTGGTTCGGATCAGGCTCAAAATTAAATCCTTATGGGTGATCAGACAGAGAGAAAAGCATGAACAAAACATTAAATCAGGACTGACAAACATGCGAAAGGTTCTATAGTAAAGATAATGGCTCCGCCTAAAACATACATTCACAATTTGCATGGTGAATTGGGTTCTTCAGACTGATGGAGAATGTGTTATATATGGTTCTGTCTATCAAAGATCTAAACAAAATTACTGCCAATGAACTAAGAGTGTAGAACCAGCTGCACCCACTGGGGACATTCAGATGTTCAGAGAAAACTTGTATCACCTCCATAGTATAACATGAAATGGAATGAGACAGTGCATGAGCTTAAGGTCGCCATGTGCAATGTCAGTCATTGGCTAGAGGGGTTTAAAGCCCTTAGCATTGGGCTGAAAAAGAGTGGAACTTCATTCCCTGAAAAGATGGATTCATGGCGTGATTCTGTACTTTCCAATACATTTGGATTGAGCTAGAGTGGCTTTTATGGTCCAGAACTAATCCTCCAATATTTGTACCTGACCTTACTTCTGCTCGTGTCTCAATTCCATCAAATCCTCATAGAAATATCCCAATATTTAGTCTAAGGCCTGCTTGGACGTATATAAGTTGTCGCTGTTTCAAATGCGGACAAACCTCCTGTTAATCCCTGTATGATGCTGAGAACATTGATTAATGGAATAGTGTGAACGATAAAGCAATACTCAAATGTTGTCAATCAGTAAAGATGTTAAATTATAATTCAGCTTACAAGTAAAGGAAGCACATACCACACTAATGATTACTATACCACCTGCATGTCTAAACCACTCTCTTGATTCCAACTTAATTAATTTCCAGCAGACTTAATGATGTGGTTTTTGGCACTCCATGTCATGCTTTTGCCTTTTACATTTGTCAGAGGTACAGTACATAGCTAAATAGCAGACTTCCTGTAACATAAATATCTTCCATGATAATGGAAATTCTTAAGAAATTGATTCTGGTTAGTTACTTACTGCCGAACTAGCACTTTAAAGGGAACAGATTATAAAAATGTCAGTTGCATATTAACTTTGGAATCTGGAGCACACCATCTCACAAAATATGAAATAAAACCACCCATTTGTGGTTCGCCTAAATCAGCACACATGAGATAATATCAGTCATTCTGTTGTGGAAGTCACGTCTACTTTTCTGCATTCAATCACTGCTCTAGACCCACATTCATGTGAGAGCGCAAAGATGAGGTTAAATACAATAAAACATGAAGATAAAGAGAACAGAGAAGAAAGATAACCAAGTAAAAATGGCTAAAACCCAGAACTTCTGCTTCTCAATCTTGGAGCACTCATGTCGACCTGAGCTGTGGCTAGTTATCATTTAAAGTAACAGGCGCTGAAACTAGCCATTCGGAACAGGGCTGTTTAGACTGGTAAAGAATGCTGCTGTGGAGTTTGATCCTTGTGATATTTTGGCCAAAGCGTGTCACAGCTCCAGTTAGACCCCAGGCAACTTTGTTAACTTGTGGGGAAGGAGGTATTATGTGCCCCCTTTAATCATTGCAGATGTTTTATAATCAGTATTAATAGAAACAACAGCTTTGCTTCCAGGATTAGTTCACTGTGTTTACTGACAGAGTAAATGGCACTTGTGGTTCTATTACCATTCAATCACTGTATATCGCACCAACGTCAAGTCATTCTACTTTCACCTTCAGTTCACTGCTTCTCGAAGGCTTCTTTGATGAGGATCAAAAAACCTCTGAGATTGTCATGACCGTGTTTAAAGATTCCTCTGGAAGGTGAATGAAGACAAGTTGTCATATTGAGTGTTGCAATTGTAAACACAAACTGTTCATTCCAGGTTGTGATTTATGAGCCACACAACCTGTTTTTGCATGACTCGTTTGATTGCATTCTCTGGATGTGCCCGATCAAAGCATAAGAAAACACCCAGCTGCACACCTGGTACGGCATTATGAGGAAAACCTCACCCCGTTCTCTTAACAATATTCAGTATCCTTAATCACGTACGAATGTAACACTATCCTGTAAAAATAAACCTACCCAAATGACAAGGCCACGTAGTGTCATTGATGTGAAGCAGTGTATAACCCCACCCCTTGTGCAGAGGTTCCTAAATGTATTTTCCCTAATCAGTCATAACACTGAATTTACCTCCTTGTTTCTAAACTAGTTCATTTTTTCAGCTCCACTGATCATACATGATCAATCTGTTGCTCTGCATACTTTTCTAACCCTTTTTCACATTTACATTTCCAACATTTAGCAGATGCTCTTATCCAGAGCGACTCACACAACTGCGTAGTGTTCAAACAGAATGTCGTTCATTGATCAGTGTGATCCTCCACCAAACCACAACAGAGCAGATATCAGAGGAAACTGCCCACAGGACACTGTTGGCTGGATATTTTTAGTCTGTGGATTATTCTCTGCAACACTGCTGTGTCTGATCCAGTTTTAGCAGCACGACACACACTAACCCACCACCACCATGTCCGTGTCACCTCAGTGCTGAGAACCACACAATTTATACCTGCACTTTCGTGATCTTTTGGGGGTCCTGACCATTGAAGAAGTGGGTGAACAGAGGTTAATAATCTATGCAAAGCAGTAGAACTATGATCAGTGGAGCTGATAACATGGACAATGAATGTAGAAACAAGATTATTTTAGTGGTGTGCGAGAGAAACCAGTCATTGAGTTGCTTCATTCCTAAAACAGATATCTGCAAGTTCAAAGCTTGTACTTTATAGTATTTGGACACCATTATTTCCAACATTTCTTAATATTTCTTATTAAATCGAGGATAGTATTCCACTTTGTAACAGTAAAACATATTTTTCTAAGAAGTGTTTACATTCTGCCACAGAAATCTTTGCAAGGTCAGATAATGATGCTGGATGATTTGTTTTGGACCAGGTCACTCCCACACATTCCAAAGACACAAAGAACACAGTTCCACTGCTCCATACTTCATTAGTCCACTCTTTGTGTTGGAAAAAGGTCAAAAGTCTCTGCTGTAAAGGATTCATTTTTAGTAAGGAATGTAAGGAAGGTTTTTAAAATGTAAAAAAAAAAAAAAGAAAATATCACAAAGTGAAATAAACAGTGAAATATTGGGAAGAGTATATTGAGTTAACATAGTCAATAAATTTGTTTGCTTCTGACATATATTTTTAACAATATTCCTGATATTACTTCCCTATTTACACACGTCTACACATTTCCATGGCTCAAGCTTTTTGGTCGTCCAGGAACATGGTGTGACCTCTCCTTAATGCGGTAATCAAACAAGCCCATTTGTAGCAGCGGGCTTATAAATGACCTCCCGTGGCGCTATCCCAATAAGCGTTGTCTCCCATCTGTGTACCTAGCTATTTCCTCCCTGTCCCGGAGCCCACATTCATCAGGGTAATTGCCCCGCATGGAAACACTGATGTCGTTATTAAGCACGTTTTCCATGCCGTTAAGAGCACAGCAGGCTTTTAATGCGGACCCTTGGAGCAAGTGTCCGCTGCCTTATTACTGCGTCCAATGGATGGACTCGGATCCAGCCAGGAGCCCTGCCCAATACATCTAGCAGAGGATTGAGGAGAGAGATAGAAGGTGTAGGAAAACAGTGGGGTCAGAGGAGGCATTAATCATTTCATTTACTTGTAGATTTTCTCTTTCTCTCCTACTACCTCTGCTTCTCTCTCTCTCTCTCTCTGACTTCCTATCCCTCCGTCCTTTCTTTCTAGCGTGTCCGGAGCGAGGGCTAAGCGGTGGATCGATGGAGAGAGCATTACAGTAAAACGTATTGATCAGGCAGAGGGGTTAGTCGGGAGATGGCCAAGTGATGCAATGCTTAAAGGAATTTATCCTGTGACTCCTGCATTAACCTTCTATTGACTGCTTTGGCTGTCCATAATTAACACTCACTTTAGCTAAAGTGGTTAGTTTCGGACTCTTTGCGCGAGACAAAAGAACGAGAACGGCTGCAGCGGGGGAGCGGCAGTTGAAGTTCAAGTGCTTTGGGCGTGCGAGAGAGAGGACGTTAGCGAGCGAGCAAGCTCGAGTGGACCTACGGGCAATAGGATCATAGATACCTTTCACATTAGCATGCTATTTCAGCAGGTCTGGCACTAGGGCTATAAGGTTTCAGGGCAAATTGAAATGAGTGATTGTATTGCCAATCTCTGCTGAACGTGGCCCAGATGGGAGAGGCTTGGCCTGTATCTGAGAGAGGTTAATCTATATATGGGGGCGCTCCACAGACACCCCCCGCCCCCCTCCCCAAACAATTCACACATTCAACACGTCTCTCCGCCTGCTTCGACCTTACTTGCTTTATTTGATGCGAGTGCGTGAGTTCGTTTCGATAGGTACTTGTGTGTGTATTTGCATTCTCATTGCCATAGAAATTCCGAAATCAAGTGTTCACGGCTGGGCGAGTGCAGATCTGAATTTCCAACCACTGACAAGGTTAAAAATAACACTTGTAATGGGAATTCCCACCTGGTAAAATTGGGGTGCAGTGTGTGTGGCATATGACGTCAAATCAGCATGGCATCAATACTAATGGAGGGCATTTCTCTATTTTTAAATGAGATTCTGGAATAGTGTAGTGGATATCATCACTGCCATTAGTACAGCAGACTAGGGTTCTGATCCCAGCTTAGGTAGGAACAGAACGTTACTCAAATAAGAGTCATTGGGCAAGACTCCTAATGGAGAGTATAATTATTAAAATTTCAAGTCACTCTAGATATGAGTGTCTGTCAAATGTCAAATGGAATTCACTTTAGAGCAGTAACATAAAGACTCAGTACATATTTACAGATGCTGACATATTATTTGTATGATTCCCAACTCCAAATTCCCACTTCCAGGTGTTTGTTATTTTAGGTCCAAAACATTTTTGACCTCATTTATTCATTCTTTGATTCATTGTCTGTAACCGCTCAGGGTCGCAGTGTGTTGGAGCCTACCCGGAATCATTGGGTGCAAAGCAGAAACACACCCTGGAGGGGGCGCCAGTCCTTCTCAGGGTGGTACACACTCACACCTATGGACACTTTTGAATCACCAATCCACCCACCAACATGTGTTTTTGGACCGTGGGAGGAAACCCACGTGCACACAGGGAGAATGCACCAAACTCCTTACAGACACCCTTGAACCCACAACCTCCAGGTCCCTGGAGCTGTGTGACTGCAATATAGTATAAACATGGGGGCATCTTTGTGCTATATTGTATATGCATAAATTAATGGAGATACATATTCAAGTAACTTAATCATGTATATGTTTTTATTCCCATTGCTACAGAAATTGGATCTCAGGAATGGAGATTTTGTGGCCTGGTGAGGCACTCTAAGAACGCTGGGAGGTTTCAGAAGTGATGCTAGGTGTGATTAAGTGTGTGAATGGATGTTAGGAAACATCAAACAGTCAGTCATTCACCGTGACACCTAGTCATTACAGCTGGCATGATGGGTGTAGGATCAGTAACGTAAAACGGGGCACTGTGACGAAACGATCTCATTCTCACAAATGATTACAGTCGTTTTCATAGCAGTTAGCATTAATGCTGAGAGAGCACCGCTGAGAACGCTGCTGTTTAATGCCGAATGTCTCTGTACATTAATTATGTATCACACAATCCTGCCCCAGCGTCCCAGCGGAACGGAACTCACTGCAGGCTGACCTTTGTGCTCAAGTGTGAATGTGTGTATGCACAGTGTGTGTGTGTGTGTGTCTGCATGTATGCATGGGATCAAATGATTGTGTCTGCTTGTGAGATTAATCACTAAATGGTTCTGATTTGTGGATGATCATTTTTGGATATATATATATATATACATATATTCAAACATTGTCTGTAACTGCTTATTCAGTTCAGGGTTGCAGTGGGTCCAGAGCATATACAGAATTAGGCAGGAACACACCTTGGAGGGGGCACCAGTCCACAGACACACACTCACAAATTCACTCACACCTACAGACACTTTTAAGCAGCTCATCCACATACCAACGTGTGTTTTTGGACCGTGGGGGGAAACCAGAGCACCCAGAGGAAACCCACGTGGACACAGGAAGAACACACCAAACTCCTCACAGACTGGAGCTGTGTGACTGTTGTACTGTGCTGCCTCATATATTAACTGTGCCTCTATTTATATATATATATATCATAATCACTGGACTGGAGGCCTCCCATGTTATTAACTGAAAGAGTCACTGTAAAATCACAGTATAAAAGTTACTTTTTAAACACATCCATTAGTGTTTATGTGCACCACCAAAAAACAAATGCAAATATATTAGAAATCCAAGTAGAATGTGGGTTTATGACAAAGATTTATTCATTTGTTTGTTTGTTTATGTGTTTGTTTTTTTACCTTTTGCCCTCAGTTGGAAGTAACAAATTTAAAACGAACAGATTGACATTCCGGATGTGAATGCATACGTTAGCATATCAGTGTCCTGACCCAAATTAAACATGTGTGAGTTGGCTTAAGGTTAGTGTAGTGTTCTGCTCTGCCATGCTGCTTCCTTTAATTCTTGGCATAAATAAATGATGAGCTCATTTAAACACCCACCCTCGTCCCCAGCCCCAAGGTCACCTAATCATATTATTTATGAACTGATGCACAGCATTATGGTACTTAGCCCATGTTAACAGATGCTGGTATCAAACCTTGATGCGAAGCATAGAAGATATATGGATGTGCTATATGTTAATGTGGTCTGCAGTTTGTAAAGCTGTCGCTATGGAGACCCTCGCAGGCAAGGATGCAGCACTTAAGTGGACGCCCGGTCCTCCATTAAGTGGCCCTTACAAAATATATAACCACAAACAGTGCCGGACAGGAATCGTCCCCTGACCGCTAAAGGACCCACAGCCATCCATAACACACTCCATTTCTCAGGCCTTTCAGGGCCTTTCACCGTGTGAGTGTGTGTGTGTTTGGACATGTATTAAATGCTTTGTGGGGACCAACATTTTTGCAACATTGTAAGTATTTAAAGCCTCCCATATTGTAGCCATCTCACGGATTTAAGGTGAAACTACTACCCGGCGTTCCTTTAAAATCACAGTTTGAATGGTTTAATATGCATTTATTACATGATGACCACTGCTTCTTATCACCTCAAGTGTAAAGAGTTCTGAACTAGGAAGAGTAATTATATTACGTCACATTTTCTTCATGCAGCAGACGCTCTTATCCAGAGCACATTTCTAGGCTTATGCAGTGTTTAGGGTTGTGCACAAGGTCTCTTATCAGTGTGTGGTGTTCCTGCTTGTGCTGGGAATCGAACCCTAGTCAGAAGTGTGTATGACTTCAAATAAAATTGTTACTTTATGTTACATTACATATTACATGTGTTTTGGGCCTCGACTGTGAAGGTCCTTCTGATAGCCACAGTATAGAAATGAATGGAAGGACCCCACAAAAGTGGCAATACAAACCTACGTGATTCTGCACACACATTAGAGAAAAGGCAGTGTTTCTTCTTTTAATAATATGTAATGTGGATGTAGTCTGCACACTAGAGGACTGCTCTTTACTTTCAGGTCAGGAGTCATAGCCATCTAGCACAGCACAATGATTTATGTTGATGGCAAGTAGTCTTTCTTTCTCTCTCTCTCACACACACACACATATGCATTCACACACACTTCATGTTCTCTGCTACATTTATGCAAAGTCATTTAAGGAGAATTGGGCTGGTTGCAGTGTGAACAGTATGCTCATAAATCAGCCTCATGCTGGAGTGTAATGTAATGAGATCAAAGCATGTGTGTATATGTGTGTGCGTATATGTGTATGTGTGTGTGTGAAGAAATTGAGTTGAGGCCTGTATGTACCTGACCAGGTGTTTGGTCAGTACAAGCGCAGGTGTGTTCAGTGGATGATTTACAGCACATGCTCTTGTAGGATTTCAGCAGGCCACATTCCTGAGGCATCGCTCCGAGGCAGCATCGGGACTTTTACACTTTGTCACACACACACACACACACTCACACACCCTTCATTCTACCACTTGAGCTTTTTAGTAGGTGTCATAAAGAAGAGCAGGAAATGTTTGTGTGTGTTTGTGTGTGTGTGTGTGTGTGTGTGTGTGTGTGTGTGTGTGTGTGTGTGTGTGTGGTGAAGTGATTGTGTGCAACTCCCTGTGTCACACATACTTGTTTTGCATGTTTAGTGCTTAAAACAAGCTATTTACACAAGCACACACCTATAATTTCATCACCCTTTTTGTGTATTATTATTATTATTAACCCTTTGATCTTAATCTTGTCATAACCACATGTTTATCCTAAAATCTACCCAACGCAACAAGGTAAATCTGCTAACACTTACTGAGGAGCAGTGTTACATATGACTACACAACACCTACGTAATCCTTTAATTACAACTGGGAAAAACCTTCATAGACATTTAGAAAGGCTTAGGTCCAGCTAGTGTCAGTTGTCATTAGGGATGCACCGATACTAATTTTTCCCTTCCGATACCAATACCGATATTTCATGTTCAAGTATTTGCCGAAGTACTGATACCAACTCAATCTGTCTTAACTACTAGACAGGTGCCTATAAATCCAGATATTTATATTGCTATACTTACAGATTTTATTTTGTTAAAGCAGTGTTCTGTATCGTTAATAAGTTTTAATAAGCTTGAATTAACTGCACTTTAAGGACTGCTGCTGACCCGTGTTAGCGTGCTTCTTTTGTGGTTGCTTGAATGAAGTCAGTGTTCTTTGGCATGCCTTAAGCTGGGGTTACACTACATGACTTTTAGCCCGATTCTAAATATTTTTGCCTCAAAATCGCATTTCAGACCAGTCGCAGCACATCAAATGTTTGACTTTTTCGACCCGACTTTGGACGTAGTCGCATAGTGTAAACTCTCACTAACTCAAGGCTGAATGAGTACCTTCAACGGCCAATGAGAACAGAGCACAGAAAGTAAACACAGGCGCATGCAGTGGAGCTCTACAGCGAAGGACGGATTAAATGGTAAAAAAAAAAAAAAAAAAATGATATATATATATATATATATATATATATATATACAATATCTTACATAGTGCTGGATGCACATGTCCCCAAATGACGAGTATTACCTGTAGGAGGACATAGTGAATCACAAAACTCACTGTTACAGTCTTTATTTGAACTGTATTGCAGTTTTCCATTCCACCTGTAATGACGCAACACTGCCGTGCGCTAGCACTGTTTCTGAACCATTTAAGGTGGAACATAGCCGCAACTATGTGCTATTCTCCTAATCTCCAGCTCCTGCTGCAGTGTGTGGAGACTTCTCTGACTGAGTTTTCACATCCACGACCCATTTTTACAGGTTTTGTTCTTTGTGAATCTATACAAACATCAGCGCAAACAATAACCGCAGAGACTTGTACGTCTGTATTTATCTGTGTCTCCTAGGAAACTCGAGTTGTGTGTTTGGTTGGGGGTCGTTAAAATCGACAAAACCAGTTGTGTAATGTGAAACACCCAGTCTGTTTACAATCTGCTCAGACTTAAATTGGAGCTGCATCTAGCGGCGTACATGCGCGTCAGTATCTGCTTCATGGGGTGTGTCCTGAAAAGTGCCCTGTGTACTATCTACATGTAGGGAATAGTGAGTAGTGGGCTATTTCAAACACACCGATGGTACCGTTGCTCTCTGTATCCGATACTGATACTGTGTTTAAGTGCCAGTATCAGTGCAACACTAGCCGACAGCTGCACATCCTTTCAGACCCACAGTGCTGATTTGTCTGCTCACAGTGGAATGATGGATAGAAGCAGCTATGCATGTTTTTCTTCAGCACTGAAGCAGCATCAGAGATTAACCTGAGTTTTATGGGTATTTCTATGCTTCTGCAGATGCCAGTCGAGCCTGGCGCAGACTTTACCCCCCGAGGAGGCACCAGTGGACCGACCGTACTGGAGCAGTGATGACCCTGACATGCCCCTGCCCTTTGATCTCTCTGACATCATCAGCCGCGTGGAGTCACTCCTCTGGAGGTGAGGCTGACTTTAACACAGTGGAATGTCTCGATCACTGAATGAAAGCGACAGACGATTAATTTACAGACAGACAGAAATTAAGGCTTGGATCATTGTCATACTTGAATTTCAAGCACACACCCACTCCCCCCCCACACACACACACACTCACACTCTTATATTTATCAAACAGCAAATCTTAACAAAACAGTTTGTTCACTTCCTTTGTTTCACTGAAGTCATTTCCACATTGTTATTATCACATGTTGCTTTTAGTGAAGGACACTTGGCTAATTAAGATAATGATTGGTTCATAACTGAAATGCTTACAGTATGACAGTCATGCTGTGTTCACATGCTGTGAACACAAAAGTCTAACCCTAACTGGTTTAGATGTATACAGTATGTTAAAAATGTAATTGATGTTAATGACTGCAAAGAAATGGAAGATGTTAACAGCAGTTAAAAATGTTGAGTTGAGCATTAGCTATTTGTATTTGTACTGACCTTCATATCAGTAGTAATGTTTCTGCCTGGGTCCCAGTTACAAATAGCAAGGTTTTTTTCCTTAAGTTGTTACACATTGTGAACAATCACAACCCATAGTTACAATTCTGTGTAGGTGCATGTCAGGCTACGATGTACAATATACTGCTATGTAGGAATGACACGTTGCTTATGGTAAAGAGTTGATGCAGAAGCATACATTTGACTTTAGTGTACCCTAGAAGTGTGTAAATCCTCTGGAAACAGTTGAAGTCATTTCTATAATCCAGGACTTCTCAGTACCTGACCTCACAAATGTTCTTGAGGTAGAATGCCATCAAATTCTCATTGGTTTTGTTCTACCATCACCTTCTGAGAACAGTGGAGGCTGATAATGCAGCAATGGCCTTGGCAAAATACCTGTTGATACCAATATTTTCAGAGCACATGTTTAATGAATGTTCACAGCCTACTGACAATATTGAAGCGAATGGGAACTGATTTTGAACTTTATTTGTTGTTATGTGAAACATTGAGCTCTGCTGTACTGTCGACCGAGTGTAGCTGTTATCCCAGCTGCTACTCTGTTGTACTGTCGACCGAGTGTAGCTGTTATCCCTGCTGCTACTCTGTTGTACTGTCGACCGAGTGTAGCTGTTATCCCCGCTGCTACTCTGTTGTACTGTCGACCGAGTGTAGCTGTTATCCCCGCTGCTACTCTGTTGAACTGTCGACCGAGTGTAGCTGTTATCCCCGCTGCTACTCTGTTGTACTGTCGACCGAGTGTATCTGTTATCCCCGCTGCTACTCTGTTGTACTGTCGACTGAGTGTAGCTGTTATCCCCGTTGCTACTCTGTTGTACTGTCGACCGAGTGTAGCTGTTATCCCCGCTGCTACTTTGTTGTACTGTCGACTGAGTGTAGCTGTTATCCCCACTGCTACTCTGTTGTACTGTCGACCGAGTGTAGCTGTTATCCCCACTGCTACTCTGTTGTACTGTTGACTGAGTGTAGCTGTTATCCCCGTTGCTACTCTGTTGTACTGTCGACCGAGTGTAGCTGTTATCCCCACTGCTACTCTGTTGTACTGTTGACTGAGTGTAGCTGTTATCCCCCCTGCTACTCTGTTGTACTGTGCACCAAGTGTAGCTGTTATCCCTGCTGCTACTCTGTTGTACTGTCGACTGAATGTAGCTGTTGTCCCCGCTGTTACTCTGTTGTACTGTCGACCGAGTGTAGCTGTTATCCCCGCTGCTACTCTGTTGTACTGTCGACTGAGTGTAGCTGTTGTCCCCGCTGCTACTCTGTTGTACTGTCGACTGAGTGTAGCTGTTATCCCCACTGTTCCTCTGTTGTACTGTGCACCGAGTGTAGCTGTTATCCTCGCTGCTACTCTGTTGTACTGTCGACCGAATGTAGCTGTTGTCCCCGCTGCTACTCTGTTGTACTGTCGACTGAGTGTAGCTGTTATCCCCGCTGCTACTTTGTTGTACTGTCGACTGAGTGTAGCTGTTATCCCCACTGCTACTCTGTTGTACTGTCAACCGAGTGTAGCTGTTATCCCCACTGCTACTCTGTTGTACTGTCAACCGAGTGTAGCTGTTATCCCCCCTGCTACTCTGTTGTACTGTGCACCGAGTGTAGCTGTTATCCCTGCTGCTACTCTGTTGTACTTTCGACTGAATGTAGCTGTTGTCCCCGCTGTTACTCTGTTGTACTGTCGACCGAGTGTAGCTGTTATCCCCGCTTCTACTCTGTTGTACTGTCGACTGAGTGTAGCTGTTGTCCCCGCTGCTACTCTGTTGTACTGTCGACTGAGTGTAGCTGTTATCCCCGCTGCTACTCTGTTGTACTGTGCACCGAGTGTAGCTGTTATCCCTGCTGCTACTCTGTTGTACTGTGCACCGAGTGTAGCTGTTATCCCCACTGCTACTCTATTGTACTGTTGACTGAGTGCAGCTGTTATCCCCACTGCTACTCTGTTGTACTGTTGACCGAGTGTAGCTGTTATCCCTGCTGCTATTCTGTTGTACTGTGCACCGAGTGTAGCTGTTATCCTCGCTGCTACTCTGTTGTACTGTCGACCGAATGTAGCTGTTGTCCCCGCTGCTACTCTGTTGTACTGTCGACTGAGTGTAGCTGTTATCCCCGCTGCTACTCTGTTGTACTGTCGACCGAATGTAGCTGTTGTCCCCGCTGCTACTCTGTTGTACTGTCGACTGAGTGTAGCTGTTATCCCCGCTGCTACTCTGTTGTACTGTCGACCGAGTGTAGCTGTTATCCCCGCTGCTACTCTGTTGTACTGTCGACCAAGTGTAGCTGTTATCCCCGCTACTACTCTGCTGTACATGCCAGCCCAGTGTGGCCGTTATCACCGCTGCTACTCTACTGCACTGCTGACCGAGTAAGTCTGCCTGCTCCACAGCCTGCTCCTGTGCGCCGGCCCAGTGTGGCTGCTATCTCCGCTGATACTCAGTTAAACACGTCAACCAAGTGTTGCTGCTATATCTGTTGTACGCACACTTAATCCATTCAGGCTCATTCTGTAATGTTCTGTTTGCTCTGTTTATGTCTTTCATTCCTTCCACATAGCTTGGTGAATAGCTGGATAGCTAGCTCGCTCACTAATGGCTACCAAGCTTTAGCTCACCAATCTCTTCGACTCAGAGAGGAGGCGTAGCTATTGTAGCCTTTTGATTGGTCAGGGTAATAGTAATTACCCACTTTTAGGACTGCCCATTCTACATTGAGAGGAGAGTTGTACTGGTTATGTTTAAGTGGATATTTATCATATTTCTGTTTTGTGTTTTTTACTGAATTATACAAAAAAAAAAAAATCAAAATGAGTTCCCAATGCTTTAAGTGTATCACAGTATTAATTGTAGTGTACAGTTGGCACAAATGGACTTGCAGATGTACAGAATAACACAGACAATGAGTGGAGAATATGTCATAAGTGACCAGGTCTGTTTTATTCTTTCTCAGAATGTGAGGATTCCAACAAGGAAAAAAAGAGAAAGAGGAGAAATGAAAAAAAGAGCTTGAAGAACCCCATGAAGGAAAACCGCTCACAAGTGAAATGAGAGCAACGCTTACCTGGTCTATTTCTCCCTCACCTGGGGATGAACATTAACATAAACACAAATACACACACACACACACACACACACACACACACACACACACACATGCACTCACTCTCACTCAATCACACACTCACCAACCAACAGACCACCAGACTCCACCACTGAATGGATGGATGGATGGATAGAGGGATGTACACAGAGGGTGAAACCTGGTTGAGACTTTTCTCTATCCTTTTTCCCTCACTTCTTTCAATACCCTTAAGTCGATAGTGTAATATCGGAAACACATTTAAACATTTCAGCAGTAGCATCCTATAACTAGCCGCCTAGGTGTACGTCTTTTTTTGGGTTTTTTTTTTCTTGTTTTTAACCTTCCATTTAAGCCTGTTTTTTCCATCAGAAGCCTTGTCTAACACACACGCCACATAGACAATATACACAATGCGCTTTATTAATGCACTTCATTTGCTAGATGTCTGCTGATCCCTTATTTTATTTTAATTTTTTGCAAGAAAGTGTAGGATAGAATCCTAGCAGCACAGGTGTGCGGTCACAGGGCGAGCCTTGTGATGTCATTTTGCATTTGCTATAGCGTGTGCTGTAGCCCTTAGTCCTGCGCGTCAGTATTGTCTATCAGTATCGTGCTGTATGTTTGCTCTCTATGTGTGTGTGTGTGTGTGTGTGTGTGTGTGTGTGTGTGTGTGTGTGCGTGTGTGTGTTATTGTCACTGTGTTCATCTCAATGGGTGTGTGCTTGTGAGTGCATATATATTTAAGAACTGGAGATTTTAGTTTTCTATATCATTGGCTTTTGCATGACATTTTTCACTGCAAAAAGGTCATATATTGGCAAGTGAAATCAACTTAAATCTAGTCAATATATCTAACATTTCTCATTCTGAGATCAGTGTAATAAAAATAATACCATTTTATAAGAATATTCATTCATTCTTTCATTCTTTGTCTATAACTGCTTCTCCAATTCAGGGTCATGGTGGGTCCGGAGCCTACCCGGAGTCACTGGAAAACACCCTGGGGGGGGGGGACACAATCACACATTCACTCACACACTCGGTCACTTTTGAGTTGCCAATCCACCTACCAACATGTTTTTGGACCGTGGGAGGAAACCGGAGCACCCAGAGGAAACCCACGCAGACACTGGGAGAACACACCAAACTCCTCACAGATAGTCACCCGGAGCAGGACTTGAACCCACAACCTCCAGGTCCTCAGAGCTGTGTGGCACTACATGCTGCGCCAACGTGCCACTGTTTGCAGTACACCTTTTACTAAATATAATTACTTAAAGCTACTTTAAACTTCCAAAAAATACTGAACACTGAATACTGTTATATAAAGTCATTTACATATTGACTAGATTTAAGATGTCAGCATATGATCTGTTGCATGGGTGTGTGTGTGTGTGTGTGTGTGTGTGTGTGTGTGTGTGTGTGTGTGAGTGTGTGAGAAAGATGTATTGATTCCTTTCCTTGCTGTACATTTACATTTACATTCACATGAATGTTCCTGTTGGAAGAAAAGCTAATTTGTACTTTAATGATGTAGTGACTCTTCCTCACATTTATCGATTCTTCCTCTCACCAAATTCAAACTGTATCCATATGATATCAAAGTACCTGAATGATGAGTGTGTGTCCAAATGTAGGTGTTCAACTATTATGGGACCCTCAGTGTGTGTATGTGGATGCAAATATATGACCGGGTGTATGCCAGTGGCATAGCTAGAATTTTTTAATGTGGGTGAATGAGGAATTATTGCAGGTTAGGGGTGGGGCAACTTGAAACGTTACGTTATAGACATTTAGATATTATTAGACTTTATTTAACAATCAGCCAATTAGCTATAACAGCATTTTCTGGAGGTTGTAGGATACGGACCAGTGTACGTCAGCCTTTCACAACAGTGGTCCACAGCACCCTGAGGTGCTATCTAGCTTCATCAGTGGTGCAGTCAAATATATTCTGATGTTGCTGACATAAAAACAATAGTGAAACAATAGAAAACTTATCAGAATATCTCAAGAAATACACTTTTAATATTTTGAAAGATATATTCAAAATATTCAGACAAAATTCTCAGTGAGGGTATTTTCCTCCAGAGGTAAGATGAGGCCAAGCTAATTATTCAATAAAAAACCCAAATGATCTGCTGTTTTACAGGTGAATGAAGTATGTTCTAAATGCATTTATTACTTGAAATGTTGCTTATTTTTAAAGGGTGCTGTGATTGAAAAATAAATGTTGAGAAATGCTGGCCCTCCTTATAACACAGGCCATTTTCCTATAATGTCCAGAAGCAGCCACCTAGGATATTGCTTTATTTATATGCAGAAGATTAAACAAGTCTTTCTGTGCCTTAATGCACAACATTATAGCACCATTTCCTGAACAGTGTGGGTATGCAGCCATGTAAGGATTGGCATGGTGACAGTTTTATCAGTAATTATACTAACACATAGAGAGCTTTATACATTTAACGTGGATAAATGCATGAAGATTCAAGAAACAACTGTGAGGCCAATCCCATAGCTTTGTCACTGGCATGCGCCTGTGTGTGCGCTAACTGTGAGACTGTGTGTGTATGAGTGTAAATGTAGGACCATGTGTGAGTGTGTAAATGTGGGACCATGTGTGTATGTGTGTGTCCTTCAAAGCTGAGTAGTGTTAATAAGCAGCTCAGACTGAATCTTTCACTTTCTGCTTTGCATAACTCTAACAGCTGATTGGCTCCTAACGCCTCAGTATCCAATAGCCCCCCACTCTCTGTGCCCTGCTGCCGGCTCTGGAAGGAACACACAATCATCTAATAAACAACTGAAATAACGAGGGATGAAATGCACAAAACCAGAGATAAAGGAATGAAGGACAGAAGGAAGAGTTGCGGACACACTGTAGAGGAGCGAAGCACAAGAGAAAAGCACTAGAGCATCGAAAATGTTTGAAGAAGGAAAGGGATTTAAATTTTAAAAAAGGATGATTGTTGAAGCCAAGCAGCCTTCTACTTTTTTTGTTTACCTTTTTTCTATGTCGTCAGTGTTACAGTAGAAACCTGTATTATGACTGATTTGATTCAGATGCTAAAAAATGTGTTTTATACTTTTAGTTTTAGAGATGTTTATGGTTGCCAAATATTGTTACCTTGCTGCGTAAATGCTGTTTGTATGTATTTTTATTTTTAACAGTGTTTATTTTATTTCTTTCTCTCTCTCTCTCTGCGTTGTTCCAGATTGTTTCTTTAGCGCTCAAAGCCTATTGCGTTTCTGAAAGCATTTTGTGTGCAAAGCACTAGCTATGATAGAAAATAAAAGAAGATGCTGTTTTATCTTTGGTTGGTGGTGTTTTCCTCTTGTAAAATATCCAAATCCTATATAAATTTGCAAACCATATTTGCATAGGAATGTGTATGTCGTATTAAAATAGTTATATCCAGTGCTGTTCAGACAACTATAGATTATTTCATATTCAGGGGAAAATGATATTTAGTCAAATTTATATTGGAAAAATATAGCATTTACATGTTAGTAGTGAAAATAGAAATATCACAATTGATGCAATCCATGGTGGTACTTGACCAGTGACAGCTGTGTAAACCTTACCATGGTCAAAGCATTCATCTTCAAGTTCTGTAACTACTTCATCCTGAGCAGGTCTGCAGTGGGTCCTTACCTTGAATCATAGGGTGCAAGGCAGGAACACACCCTGGACACAGGAAGTCTTTTGCAGGGCTTTGCACATTCACTCAGTCACTCATGTATTCACACCTGTGGGCAATTTCCCAGAGGAAACCCACACAGACACAGGGAGAACACATGCTCTTCACAATCACTGACCTGGGCAAAACTGAACCAGGGACCCCAGGACCCTACAGCTGTATGGCAAACCTACCTGTTGTGCTACTGTGCTGCCTTCAGTGTGCCTTCTTTCTCCTAAACCAAGTCAGAGGTACCTTACGAAATGCATATAATGCTTATTGTCCAGATATAATCGACATCTAAAAATAGAAAACACATAGAAGATAAAATAAAAATATGTAATCAACCAAACTGTTAAAAGTAGGAGCTTTTTAAAATGATAGCTTTTCATCCTCTTGCCTGGACGTTGTTTACACTCTTCCTCCCCTTTTAGTTGGCCTCCAGGTGATCTCAGGTATTTGCTGGACGAGTGATGCTGTAGCCTCAGGTAAGTGCTGACCAGGAGTGTGACCACTCTACACTTCACTCCACTCTGCCCTGAGGTTCCCACACAGCAGGTTGTTGCCGGACACGATTACATTGCGTCACTATTTTAGTGCCCCAGGTAGAAAACATAGCTCACACACTGTAAAATGTTCCAGTTTATGAAGTGAAAGTTCTGATTTTTAATTATTATTTTATTTCAAGTTATTTATTTTCTTTAAAATGGGACCTGACTAGCCTTGATCCGGATACACGATATTACTTACAGTAGCAAACACAGCAAGGATGTCAATAACATCAACAAGAACTTGTTAGTGACACTTACTGTGTCTGATCCACTCACCAACACAACACACACTAACACACCACCGTCACATCAGTGTCACTGCAGCGCTGAGAATGATCCACCACCCAAATCATACCTGCTCTGTGGGGGTCCTGACCATTGAAGAACAAGGTGAGAGGGAGCAACTAATGTATACAGAGCAATAGAAGGACTACAGTCTGGAATAACAAAAGTGCACCAGTGGAGTTGGGAGAATGTACAATGGACGTGTAGAAACAATGTGGCCTTTTGGTGTATTAAATATTGCAAATTAACAATATACAAATAGTTAAATAAATACAGCAAACACACCATATGCTTCAATTATTACCATTTACTCATTTAAGGAGCAAAGCTAATGGAGCAGGTGAACAGCCCTTTAAAAAAATAATAATAACCGTCTTTTTACTTATGAAACAAATGAACTCAAATTTACTCACAGTGAGATTTGATGAACACAGCCTGTTGTGAATGCCTGCGGCTCTGTTGAATGTAAAACTCACTCATATTAACATTTACCACAGAGTGATAAAGTTTTTACAAGCACGCTAGGCCCTGATGAGTAGTAGATCCAAAAAAAATTCTGGAAAGGGTTCCAAAGCCATTTCAAATGGCCGACAGAATGTGTTATTACTGAAGAAACCATGATTTCTGTTCTAGATCAGAGGATTTTACAGGAACATGAATATCCCTCTGTTCATAAGCTAAAGCTGAAACTTTTCCTTACTCTACTCAACTCAACTGAACTCTACTCATCTTTTTTTTTTGCTTTTCCATTAGGTACATTTGGACCCTGGCACCTGAAACTGTATTTTTTAGTACCTCCTCAAGCCTGGTCCCAAGCGATCTGAGTAGACCATGGCTAACGGAACTGTGATGTATAAACCTTGTAGTGCACTGATTGAGACTTTCAGCTCAAACTAACATTTTGTAAAATGTCTAAGGTACAGTAGAGATCACATTAGGTGTTTATCCGACTCACAGCGTCAGCTTGTAAAATTATACCAGGGGCCTGGTATCATTTTTGAAAAGGTTCAAATGCTATCTGCATTGGTGGCTTACAGAAGACTCCAGAGAGAGCCAGAGGGTACAACAAGGAAGAAAAGAACTGCTAAAATCTCTGAACTGGGGTGTGGAGCTGTGTTCAGTCCAGAAAAAAACAACAACAACACACAAATATGTAACGAGTAAACAATGCTTAATTACTGCCATTGTTGTGGTTTTCCCCGGCAGCACTGGACACATCGTGGAGGGAGCCCTTGTAGTGGAAAATGAACCAGGTGCCATGGACCAACGATTGAGTCGAGTAGAGTAGGCACCATGCGATGGATACGGGTATGAGGATATGCAGCAAGTCAATGATCCAAAACAGATCTGCAAATCCACATCTGAATGGCTGAAAAGAAACTAAATGAGTGTTTTAATTCTTGAGTTGAACCCAGTAGAGATGGTGTTTGAGGGCCTTAAATGACCAGACCATACTTGAAACCCTACAAAAGTTTCCATAATAAAGCAGTATATTGTTCCAGTTCCTCCACCACGAAGTCTGATCTCAAATGATTAGAACAGTCGGCTGCAGTCATTGCTGCTAAAAGTGATGAAACAAGTTATTAATATAGAGAGCCAGTGCTTTTTCCACACAGGCGTTTGACATCCATGTTAGACATCCATGCTCCTTAAATGAATGAAAAATATGTTAGAGAAAGTTCTCTGTCTAAAATTATATTTTACTTTATTAAAGCTGGAACTCTGGAACATTTCCTCCTCCCCACAGGGGGCATGGCATGTGTGACAAGTCCACAAAGGTCACTCTTTGAGTCCTCTACTAAAAATATACACCATCTTAGACGTTTAGATGTCGTGCATCCAAAATACGCCCTCCATAATTATCGGCACCCACGGTGCAGATGAAATGTCTGTGGGAAAAAAGGGCCTTTGTTATTTATTGGCTTGATCCTACACTGAAAATACGAGAGAGGTCTAACCTTTCCCTGAAATGAAGTTATTCAGGGAAAAACAAATCCAAAAAAGAAAGAAGCGTGTCAAAAACATGTCATAATTATTGGAACCCCTGCGTTTAGTCCTCTCTGCACTCTACATTTGTCAAGATAACAGAACTGACTCATGTCTTTTAATGGATGAGTTGGAAGAACATATAAAGAGATCTGAGACCATTCCGCCATACAGAAATCTCTCCAGATCCTTTGTGTTCACTACACACTCTTATTTATATCATGCCACAGGTTTTCAGTTGTTTTCAGGTCAGGGAACTTTGATAACTTCTACAAAAGCTTTACTCTATGGTCAGTGAACAATTTCTGGGTCACTGTCCTGTTGGAAGATAGAAAGACTTAGTCTCATGTTAGGAGTTTGACCGTTTGACCTTGTATCTCATGGTCGACATGGCACTTGCAGTATTTGATGCCATGTATTTTAACACAATTTCCAGGGCTTTTGGAATTAAACCTCTTCGCAGTATCACACATCCACCACCATACTTCACAGGTACTGCTCTCTCGTTTTTAAGCCAGTCATCATATGTTAGTTAGAAGACTCCCATGTTTAATGGGCGTTTGCATGCCTGGCCGTGGAAGGCTACATGACTAAACTGGTGTGTAGATGCCTGAAAATAAGGCTAATAATCAAGAAAGACATGATTTCAAAGCTGTTTCTCTTTTCATATTTTAAATCTGTCTGGTTTTGTGTGTGTGTTTTCTCTTACCTGCCCTGTCTCCAGGTCTCTATACAGACTGATGAGTTGGTTATGCCATGTGACAGCAGGTCCCCTGTGTGTTGTGTGTGTGTGTGTGTGTGTGCGCGCGCGCTCATGATAAACACATAAAGCAGTTCATTCTGGTAACTGCCAGTGAGTGGACCTGTCAGACCCATGAGCCTCCTGGTTAACGTGTCGGTTCATTGCTGCCATGGCAACGCCCTGCAGTATCCTCAAGGGTTAAACAGCTGCCCAGGTGTGTCATGACTGCCTCTAAACTGGTGAGACTAAGCACTCTCAGACCAGGGGCCTACTCCTGCATTTTTAACTCTTAAAGCCAGAGTTCAGCCAAGGAATAAACCACAGAAAAGAAGACAGCTTTGTGTGTTTCTGAGTGTTTTAGTTGTAGCAGAAACACTGAAAAATAAATGATGTATCTATCATAAGAGTTTCAAATTCATCTGTTTGAGATTAAGCTCCACACTTGCTTCTCTCCATCCTTCCACTTTGAGAAAACAACTAGATGCTGTGGGTCAGAAAGAAACCAAGGGCCAAGTTGCCATCCCCTGCAACCATTCACTAAGACTGAACCTAGGAGGTGTGAAAGAAATATCTAGGCTGAGTTGAAAAAAAAAGCTCCTGAAAGAAATGGAGTATGTGATTAATTTTTGTTATAATTCTTGAAATACTGTTTAAATCTCGATAGAAGTCAGTGGATTAAATGCTCTGAGGACACAAATATATGGACCACAGGACTGTAATAACTTTGTCCAGTCATTCCAGTTGGACCGAACCAGTGATTGGATTGTTTACTCGGCTGCACACTGCCCACAATGCACATGTATTCATTTGTTCATAAGCAGTGACTCCACACAGACAAACACACACGCAGCGCTGAAGGCTGGAAGAGTGGCAGAGAAATGTACAACCACTTACACCGCTGAACAAATAAAGAGAAAAAGGATAGAGGTTTCCAACATAAAGAGGCAGGATAAAGCCAGAGGGCAAACAAGAGTAAACATCAGCATAGCTTTCCAAGCGGAGGAACCTGAGGGTGCAGAGAGGCCTGGGAAGAGCTGCAAATGTTGCTGTTTTTCTATTGGATGATTATCTGATTGGTTTATGTATGTGGGGATAATGTTAGGTGATTTTGTACATGTGAATGAGACATAAGGTAGGTGGACAGTGTCTGAAATGATGCCTTGTGTAACTCACTCCTCACAGCTTTCTCCATCTCCGTGTCAGAGTAATCGATTACTGCCATCTGGCTTTAGACTGGGTTTAGAAAGAGGGCTGAAAGTAAGGGGTAAGGGAACAAAATCACCTTGAGCATCTGTAAGTGTATCAGTTCTATTCTTTTTCCAATACTGAGAAATGAATAACATCTACTTAGTGGCCGTTTGGACCGACATTATTCATTCAGAGTCCACACAGAAGTAGAATTAATGGGCGCAAGGTGAGAACACAGCCCATCACTCACACCCACCTATGGGCACATGTGTTTTTGGACTGTGGGAGGAAACCAGAGCACCTGGAGGAAACCCATGCAAACACAAGGAGAACACACCAAACCCCTCACTGATGGGGAATGAACCCGCAATCTCTGGGACTTACCTATTGTGCCACAGAGCCACCCTGGGCTATACATTTTGCACAGTGCTACATACGTGTGAGTGATAGAGAATGCAAAATAAAAGCATGCTCCCTGCCATACTTGTGACCTTGTGTGTGTTTGTGTTCTTGTGGCAGTGCCTTTATGAACCTCCTGTGACCCACTCCTTGATGTTTTTGGCCCTGGGCTCTGTGTATGTGTCTACATGTTTTCTGAAGTCCTTCCACTGGCAGTGGTCACCTCTCTCTCTGTGTCCCTTCCGAGACCCCCCCCCCCCCCACACACACACACACACACACTCTCTCTCTCTCTCTCCCTCTCCCTCTCTCTGATGTGATGCTGACCCATTTCTGTTCCTGTCCCATTGCGATCTGGCTGCTAGTGGCCCCAAAAACCTCAAAAGCCACGTCGAGGCCTTCGGTGAAGCCGAGATGCTACACTACAGCGTGGTTAACCCCACAGATGCTCTTGTACCTTGGCTTGTTGCTATTTACTTAGGAGGGAGGTCAGGTAAATTGCTGGACAGTGTATAGCACTAGCCATGTACTCGAGGAATTCAAAAGCATCTTGTTGAGCTTTTTATCTGCCCAGACCTCGGCTCTGAACGGCCTTAATAAAGCCATCTGCATCTCATCAAATATGGATGAGGGGTCCAGCTTAATATTACTGGCCTATGAATGTGTTGAGCTCCCTTTTCCAGGATAAAGCCCACAGCTCTCTTTCCTCCTTCCCCTCCTTTCCCCAGCTATCTGCGCTTATCATGTTTAATGCCTTTCCTGGACACAAGCGGGAAGAAAGCCGTCTATTAGAGGAGCATTAAGATGTTTTGATAGGTGGGATGCAGAGAGAGAGAGAGAAAGATGTAATCACCATGAGAGGGTATTCACCTTATCTACTCCAACCTTGAAGGGTATCTACGTCTGAGGACCCCCCCCCCCAATCACCACCACTCTCACCACACACATACATACACACATACGCGCACATACACACAGCTCAGCTCTCCCCTTTTGCTCTTTGATTGACAGGTGCTGAAATGAGGCTGTGAATAGCTGTGGGCTCCTCCAGCCTTCCAAATAACTCGTCCGTCAAATTACACCACCCCCCTTCGCCCACCCCTCTGCTCCCTCGGTGGCCTGGGAGATCTATTTATTTGTCTGTTTATTTGCTTGGTTTAAATATTTGGTGGGGGAAAAATATTGAATTTTTGTCCTCCGGTCAGAGTGCTCATATTTAGTTAATAACCAGAGTGGAGTGGCTTGTTTGCTCGGAGAGAGAAAAGGAGACAGGGCAGGGAAGGTGAGGGCAGCTTGATTTAAGGAAGTCCTTGGAGAAAGGAGACGACCTCCTTCACCGGTGGAACCTGCTGTGTAAACCGTTCCTCTCTCTCTCTCTCTCTCTCTCTCTCTCTGTGTACAATTTTCGCTTATTTTTTCTTTACGTTTTAGCACCACAGTTATATTTAGAACTAAGAGAGTAAGTATATGGGGGAGAACAATGCTGTGCTGTTTGAGCCTTGTGGTATGTTGACCAAAGCATGTCACGGACATTTTATAAAAACCCCAGAACCGTGTTCACTTGTGGAAAAGGGGTAGAATATGTCAATCACACACTCACACATTCACGCCCATGCACAGGAAATTCAGGTGTTTTTGGATTATGGAGGTCCCAAACCTATGGAGGAACCATTGTGACCCCATACAACACAGGGAGAGCCCACCAAACCCTTTACAGAGACAGACTCGAGCAAATGTCTGAAGGAACCTGGTGCTGATGTGCCACTGTGCTGCTCTCCCTGACATTTGCAAGACTGTGTCAAAGGAATATGGCAAATTGTTTACGGCTAACTGCAAAGCAGCAAATTTACTCTCGTTGCTTCACTGCAAAACTAAAGAAACAAAGGGGGAAAAAAGTATTATTTTCTTTGTTCCGTTTACTCGCCCTCTGTTTCATGTTTGTCTGGTTGGGGAGCTGTGTTGTACATTCTTGTCCTCTATTGATTAAAGTTGTTTGCAGAAGTGAGTTAGTTTAAGGTAAATAAATGAAACCAGACATGAGTGTTAGATGCATTCACACAGTCTTGACAAATTACATCTGTCAAGCATTGAAACAGATCTTGTAGTGGGTTTGTATGTGTAATCGTAGGTGTAACCAGTAAGCAGTGGAAGCTGGGGCTGTTTTGGTCAAAGCATCATCGGTCTACAAGGTAGGTCTGTATTCTCATGGCTTGATGTAGTCCAGCTATATGTATCCAAATATAAATCTGAGCAGTTAAGGAGCACTAATGACCTAACGGTTCTGGCTTGAACATAAAGTCATTGGTGCACCCATGTACAACTAAGTTTAAAGGTAATGCATGGAACTCCAGCAGTTCAGAGGCCAGTAGGATTTGGTCAGAAATGTTTTTTTTTCTGAAATTTTATCATTTTATTATTTCAAATCTGAATTTTAGTTTAATAAATGCCCCTGCCCCATATGCACTATATATATATACGTATATGTACCTGTTTTACCTTTAGGGCGGCACGGTGGTGCAGCAGGTAGTGTTGCCGTCACACAGCTCCAGGGACCTGGAGGTTATGGGTTCGATTCCCGCTCCGGGTGACTGTCTGTGAGGAGTTGGTGTGTTCTCCCTGTGTCCACGTGGGTTTCCTCCCACAGTCCAAAAACACACGTTGGTAGGTGGATTGGCGACTCAAAAGTATCCGTAGGGGTGTGTGTGTTGCCCTGTGAAGGACTGGTGCCCCCTCCAGGGTGTATTCCCGCCTTGCGCCCAATGATATATATATGTATATACATGTCCATAATATAAGCATGTATTATACATATCACAGCTATAGATGGGAGGACCATGATTGAACATGATTATAACAGTGAATACAGATGTTTGAAAACATAGTATATAAAGCATTGCTTTATCTAGTGGTTAGAATTTGGCATGAATAAAAAAATTAATAAAATAAAACAATATACAAAAGTAATAAACCAAACTCATAGACAGAGGAACAGGGACAGAGATGTGAGAAAGACAGGGATGATGATATAATGTCCTCGCTCTCCCTCTGATCCCTCTCCACTCCTTGTATATCTGTCTTTACTGTGTACAATCATCTCATACACATGTACTGCTATTCGGGTGTTAACACCATGCCACAGCTCATCAATAGAGTCGATCGGCAAATGCCACTGCTTATGAATGCACCGAGAGTGGTTGTCAGGGGCAACACCCTTCCTCGCGTCGCCGTATCCTTTCCTTTTCCCTTCCGAAACACACACAAACAGAGAGATCAGTGATTTCATATCCCTCCATCAGTAAGTTAATATGTGTGTCAGTGTGTTCCGCCCAGAGCATTGATTCCTGTTTAAAAGGCTCTGCTTAGTCAATACTCCCCCATCTGTCTCTCTTAGCTCATAAATGAAGTGGCTTGCATCGACTAGTCTGGCCTGTCTATAAACGCAAACACACTAATGAAGACTTGCACAGAAACACACACATACACACATGCAGAGTGCATGCATAAATGTTAATCGACACAAGGCTTTAAACCCCCCTCCCATTTTACAAACACACACACACACACACACACACTCCAATCATGATAATTGCCCACCAGTCCAGCTGATGTTTAACGTCCCACATCAATGGAGAGACGGCCACTCCGCTTTCATAGATTTTTTACGCCCCCCCCTCCACACACACACACACACACACACACACTGCCCCTCCCGTACACAGGGAAGGGACGTGTAGGTCAGCTCTAAAGGTTGTGTCCGCTCATTTGTCAGACAGCACTAGCCGAAAGCGGACAGACATCCACCGTTTGTCATCTTGATCAATTATGGATCATACACTCGGGCTCGTTTGCTCTGGACTGCCCGACGCACTTACTCACGCAGCCCACTCGATACTTCAGCTCCCCACACACCCGCAAATTAATGTTGCCATTAACGCATACTGTACACACAGCTGATAAATATGTTTATGCATGCTGTGGTAGGAGCAAGAGCAAAGAAAAGTTGTTGCTGTTCAGGACAAGCTGCAGATTCAGACCATGTGCAATTAATGATATAACAACAGCAACAACAACAACAAGAATAATAAGCACTGATGTATCTTCAATGTCAAAACAAAGGCTTGTGTATCCATTTTCTGTCAAACACTTTTCCTTCTACTGGAAAAGGACCATTTCGGACAGCCATGGCCTAAAGGTAAGAAAAGACCTCAACTTTAAGGTCAGTGGTGTGTTCCTGTGTATCAGCCGGAGAATTGAGTGTGTGGGAAGTGAAGGAACAGTGCTTTCTCCTCCCTCAACATTCCCCTAGGTATTCTAGGGGGTTCTACTGCTCCCGGTGAGTGTGTGTGTGTGTGTGTGTGTGTGGGTGATGAGTTAAATATGACATTTAAGTCTCTTTCCACACGTATCCATTTATTTATAAAAATTGAGGTCTCATCTACACGAAAACAGCCTTTAGGTCACTGAAAACTGAGGATTTCGAAAATGCTCTTCAAGGTGCTTCTGAAAACACTGTTGTCATGTGGATGGAAACACTAACGTCACACATTGAGCCTGTTTTTGGCTGAAATGCAAATAATTCCTGAGCCTACCTGGAATCATTGGGCACAAGGTGGGAAAACACCCTGGAGGGGGCGCCAGTCCTTCACAGGGCAACATACACACTCACAGACACTTTTGAGTCACCAATCCACGTACCAACGTGTGTTTTTGGACTGTGGGAGGAAACCCACACGGACACAGGGAGAACACACCAACTCCTCACAGACAGTCACCCGGAGCGGGAATCGAACCCACAACCTCCAGGTTCCTGGAGCTGTGTGACTGCGACACTACCTGCTGCACCACCGTGTCACCCTAGTACTTAAATCAATAAACTACAATGTACATGCAGCTTACACTAGATTCCATATTCCCACATGTGAATGTATATATTAGTTATATTAGAAATAAAGAATGCACTATTAAGATCTAGGTTCAGTAATTTGATGACTTGCTTAGTGCCCTACATAGGGAGCATGGCGTGATTTGGAATTAACACCTCTGTGTTTCTGTTATGCGTCATGGTGTTTTGATGCCTCTATTTAAGAGGTGCTATGGCCTCCTACTGGACTGGCATGATAATACCACTGTTTTCTTATTCGTCTGGAATATTTTCAAAAACGAATAGAGAACAATCTCTGTCTTTAATAATAAGCTGATCTATGTGGACGGGGCCTACATTTCATTGTACTGCGGTGCAACAACTGACGTGGGTGGTTTGGAGCAGGAAAAACATTCAAAAGCTCACAGTAATATAATAAGCACTGAGTCAGAACACGGAGGTCAGAACAGACTGTCCTGTGTGAAAATCACAATAAACTGACCACAACAGTCTTGGTTTTGTGTTGTTGAGTAGCAGATTCTCTCAGAGAACTGGGAGGGGATGAAGATATATGTCTTTACGGGTCGTTGTGTGCGAGTGTATATCAGATAAAGAGAAGAAAAAGAATCACCTATGACCCTGGACACACATTTTGAGGGTCCACCCTTCCCAGTAGTGCCAGCAACCAAAGGTGAAGGTTTACAGTGAGGAAGCAATCATTCAAGTGTGTGTTTGTGTGTGTGTGTGTTATCCCATTTTGAGGGTATTGTAACACACAGTATTGTTTTATGTGGAGTATGCAGAGCAACAGATGGATTACAGTCTGTAACTGAAGGAATACAAACTGAACCAGTACGGTCGCTGGAGTTGATATATTGGACAACGAGTGCAGAATCACAAATCTGTGTGTGTTTACAATGATTGGTAAATAACTACAGTAACAAAGACGTTATTAATAAAGTCATTGCGTTACCATTTGAATAAAATAATTAATATCTGTAATCAATTTTACAAAGTAAATACCTCGACCTGGTCATTTTCTTAGCAGTGTCCACAGTTATTAATAGCTTTGTTTCAGTACTCTCCCCATCACTGCTGTTATCTTAGGGGGTACACTACTGCTCAGCTTCTGCTGGACTCAGCGTCACACTGTGATTTTGTGAAGACTCTCTTTTGAGCACAGGCGTTGTCTGTCAAGTGTGTGTGTGTGTGTGTGTGTGTGTGTGTGTGTTTGTGTAAATCACAGTAAAAAGAGTTCTAGATAGTAACGCTCTTTTCCTCTCTCTGTTTCCGGATCAATCTGCCTCCCAGCATGCACTTCACACCTGATCTCAAAACTAAACATAGGGGCTGCACTACACACACACACACACACACACACACACAAACACACAGACACTCCCACACACTCACTGGGAGCAGTAGAACCTACTAAAATAAAACCAAACAACACAGTTATGCTCTCTCTCTCTCTCTCTCTCTCTCTCTCTCTCTCTCTCTCTCTCTCTCTCTGTGTGTGTGTCTGTTGTTGACTATAAGCATCTTTAGTAGTCTTGGTGTGTGTTTACCTGTAGGCTTTTTCTCTAAGATAAGAGAGAGAGACAGAGAAAGACAACTCAGTCTACCTACTCTTTTCTTTCATCCCTCACTCTCTGTGAAGTGTGTCATCTCTCTCTCTCTCTCTCTCTCTCTCTCTCTCTCTCTCTCTTTCTTTCTTTTTGCTCTTCTGCTTCCTCTTTTTCTGCTTATTTCTCACCGCCCCTCTCGGTGCTGCTCTGTCTGGACAGTCATTATTGCTTTGGTGAATATTTCATGTCTTTCAATACATCTGAACACACACACACACACACACACACACACACAATAGATTACAGATTAAAATAGCCTTTTCTAGACATCTACTGTTCAACGGTTAACAATTTGTACATTTTTTAAAACAAAATCATATTTTCTTAGATTCAGATTCAAAGATAAAATATAACCAAATTATTAACTTATTAAAGTTCTAGTAGATTTTCTATTATATGTCGTGTCTCTTTTGCGGTCACTTCTGCTTGTTTTACTGGAGACTGAGTGAGAAAGATAAAAGGGACAATGCCTCACATTCCTGTGTGTGTGTGTGTGTGTGTGTGTGTGTGTGTGTGTGTGTGTGTGTGTGTGTATTTGTGTGTACACATGTAAGATACAGGGACTGAGACTGAATACTAAAGTTCTCTTCGTCCCCTGTTTTTGACCTTGAAAATGCCCCTTCTTCTCCCTCTGTTTCTATTTGATTTTGTTTCTCTCTCTTTCTCTCCCTCTGTCTCACTCTCGCTGTCTCTCTGCTCTCTGTCTCTCTCTGTTTTTACTTTTGCCCATCGATTTTGCATCATGCTGTAGTACTTTCTTTATCCTCTCTCCTGCTAGCCTGTCTGATAGTTCTTTATTTATTTTCTTGAAAGGACTCAGAAGGATAAAGTTGGCAGTGAAATATTCAGTTGTGGTTTAAACATTTTTCTGTGTGTGTGTGTGTGTGTGTGTGTGTGTGTGTGTGTGTGTGAGAGAGAGAGAGAGAGAGAGAGAGAGAGAGAGAGAGAGAGAGAGAGAGACTCTCATCTATAAGTCAGAGTGCTCCGGTCATCTCTAAGTCTTGCTGTCAAGTCAGCTGATGCTTTCAGTAAGTTTTTGAAGTGCAGGTGTTTTTTTCCCTCCTCCTTTTTCATTGCTGTTCACTCCGAGCTGTGAAAAGCTTTTTTCCCCTAGCTTTTCTATCTATCTTTTTTTTTAATGCAAGTTTACCCCTAATGCTTACCTGCTTTTGACTGCTTCTGACTATGTATGCACTTACACTGCTCGATTATTTTCTATTTTCTTATCAATTAAGCTCTTCTGGGTAATGATCATCAATTAATTACATCCATTTTCTCCTTGATCGTAACATTGTTATAATGAATAAGTAATAACATTATTGATGTAGTTAGTTACAGGTTAATACCTCATTAGTTATCAGTTAGTAACTGTGTAATTATTTAGTAATTACTGATGACCTTAAATGTTCATAGATGTGTCCAGACTGTGAATGAAGACTAACCAGACTGGCAGATTTACTCATTCATATTTACAGGTGGGTATATGTTAGTTTGTCTTAGCTTTGTTTATTAACTTCTGCTCTGTTATTGTTTCATTTTTCAGTTGCGTACGTTTAACTTGCGCCATGACTAATATAATGACTTTGTAATTCCGAAGGTTGGACATTTATTGGGATTATGTTTAAAAAGCATTGACTTTAAAAATGTTTGTGCACTAAACATATCTGAGATTATCTGACATTTTATTTTCTTTTTCATTTAGAAAACAATGGCTCAGAACATGACCTGTAGCTGGCATGTGGCCAACTACATTTTTTGAGTCCAAAATGTTGTAAAATTGTAAAATTTTGGGTGGACAGTGAATATTTGTTTTGTGCCCAAAGACAATCATTATATTTCTTCAGTATGTCCCACTTACACATAAATACACACAGACACACACACACACATACACTGGCGTACACATACACACACACACACACACACACACACTGACGTACACATACACATGTGAAACAAAAAAGGGTGTAAGAAATGTTTTGGCCTCTGCCCGGGTCTGTAGGAGAGTCTTGCCAGGAACGGTAGTGTGTTTTCTTTCTCGTCGACCCACAGGGACGTTGACCCCTCAGCCTCTGCCAGAGAGAGAGAGAGAGAGAGAGAGAGAGAGAGAGAGAGAGAGAGAGAGAGAGAGAAACAGCAGAAATGAAGTATCATTAAAACAATACTTTGTTCTGTTCTGCGGCATTTGGCGATTAGAGGAATAAAAGTCAATCCTGTTTAGTAAGAATGAGATGGAGAGATACGTAAAAGGAGAGGGTGTGGGTGGGAGAGAAAGACAGCCAGAGAGAACGAGAAAGAGAGATAGAGAGAGAGAGAGAGAGAAGAGAGAGAGCATACATTTGAATATATCTTCCCACTATTGTCTTCCAGTCTTTCCTGCAGCCTTTTTCTGGATTCTCAAGACGTTTACCCACACCTCCAAAGCTCAGTCTTAGAAAGTTGGTTTCATGTTGTGTTTGTCATAAAGCCAAGTCCAAACTCTCAGACGTCCAGTTTCAAAGTTCTAAGTCACATTTAATTTTTTTTTATCTATTGCCTTTCCTCAGAAATGGCTTTTTGACAGCCACACCCCCCAGCTCCAGGGTCTCAGGGTCCTGGGTTGCGTCACTGCCCTGGGTCACTTTCTGTTAGGAACTTGCTGTGTTCTCTCTGTGTCTGTGTGGGTGTCCCTCCAGGTGCTCTGTTTTCCTTCCATGATCCAAATATGTGTTTGTAGGGTTGCTGTGCGCAACTGACCGCATGTGTTTGTTTTTGACTGTGTGTGAGTGTGTGCTGCTCACTAGTGATGGACTAGTGCCCTGTCCAATGTGTGGGATTATAGGCAGAAGTACACTGGTGTTGTTGTTGTGTGTACAGTGGGCCACAACTTTACATTCCGTCCATAGTAAAATGTGTTTATATATATGTGTTGGGAGGGAGGTATGTTACCTGTCCCTCCAACATACAG